>NC_064631.1:63146017-63449047 GCF_023864275.1 Schistocerca cancellata | reverse complement strand
AAATTAAATACTTCCACATCTAGAGAGCCTTAGTCCCTCTTACAAACATTTTATGGAGCCATAATTCCGATTTCAAAAGTTTGTTTCCTAACTAGCCCCGACTATATCCAGTCATGTGCGATAACTGCCATCGATTTATGTTTCCTAAGACACGTTATCTTCGCCTCTCCTAAAATAGTGTTGAAAAATAGCTTGTTACACCAAGAGTAGGCCGAGAATGCCTAATTTCTTTCACTGTCTGCCTAGAACTGTATCGTGATATTATAGTTCACATCTTTTACACCTAATTTATAAGGTTTACCATGCTATTTTTCTTATAGCACTTGTTATTAGGCATGGAAAGAGTCTACTCCAGAGTTCACTGTCATTTCTTAGGTACCAGTATGATGAATATGTGTGGTAAATAACAGAGTAATATTTGACTTAAGCATTATTATACTCAACATAAAGACTGTAATATTTGCATAGCTAGAATGTCTTTTCCAGATGTGTTAAATGTGAAAACAGTGTTGTGATACTTGACAAGTATGTGGAAATTAATTGGTCTGAGGGGGTTTTCTGTACTGTTAGAATGACTTTGATGTCAGACGAGATTTGACATACTAAGAACATTGTTTACTCTCTTCAGCAGTAGAAATACTCACAAGGGAACATTCTAAGATTTTTGATGAAACTTGGTGGATACATAAAGTGCAAATAATGGTATAGTTATTGTCTCGTTTTGGCCATTTTCACTTTTAAGGGGTATAAACAAACCCAAAAGGTAAAGTGTCATTTTAGGATTAGAGGGAATATCTTCAAAACCACAAAACATAAAAGAAATGTGTTCATTTAATTGTTGAAAAGTAATTAACATTCTTCAATCCAGTATAATCAATTTTTTTATAATTTGAAGTTTTGTAAATTACCTTACCACAAGAATACCTTGTTAATACTGCAAAATGAAGGCTTTCGTTACAACATATAGTACACAAACTCTCACACCACATCCATCCACACGTAATGAAGCTCGTACCTGAAATGCCATTTTTGAAAATAAGTTGTAAATAATGCACTGTCGAAATATTTTCAAGACACCTACTTGAAAAACCAAAACGTCCATTATCATTCTGTTAATTTATTTTTATTAGCTATGTTTTATGTTTCAAATTCTAAGTTTACATTTTAAGTTCAGTTATTTCTTTGTTTTTAGACGACAATTTCACTAACATTTATTTTGTTACTTGAAAATGAAATGTTATGTTAAAAAACCATTACAATAATGACAATATGTAAAGAAATGTATAAAACATAACGTATCGTTACGCGAGAAATGTAACATGAATGAAATTTCTTCACCTGATACACTGACCAAGCAGCGAATATTATACAAAATTAAGCAGGAGTGTAAGATTGTGGAAGTCGATCTAGTAGGTATAACGATTTGTACCACGCGTATTTCAGTACATTGGCGATCCTTGGTGAATGAAACTGATTATGTGGTAGTGATTGAGCTAGATAATATTGCTTCTCAAGTGGAGAGGTACATCATAGTCATTCAGCAGTATTAGATACAGTATGAAAATGTTCTCACAAAGTTGTTCAAACTTCGAAAGCCATCTAAGTCCATGAGCTTTACCCGGCGCATCAAGGTAATGGGATCTTTACATGAACAAGTTCCATATACTCAAGTGCAGAACTCAAAATTGTTCTTTCATACTTATCACCCCAGGAATCTAACTATAATACAATATTTTCCCACCCTGCGGAAGAAACCACTGTCAAATGTGTCGATTTGGTCGGACGGTAGTTTCATCAGATTTCGATGCAGTCACAAGAACATTTAGTGCTTTAAAAGGAGATCCTCAAATTCCCAGTCCAAAGTTTCCTTTAAAACCATGAAAAGTAGGTAAGCAATTTGCCAGCTGCAAATCCTATAAAGCCTACACTCTGAATCGTGTGAGTGAAGTTCTCTTTGTGGCGCGACTCTGTAGCGTCTCACGAAGAGCATCGCACAAAGAGTCAAACAGCGTGTGTACTGTTAGCGAACTCCAGTCTACTGGGGCGTTGCATTTGAGTACTTACTGGTCAAAGCATTATCCACTGAGGACAGTGACTGGAACAAGCTCTTCACGACACATGGATTGTGATTTCAGTGCATTTTTCTGTTATTAGTAGCTGTTTCTAAAGACTACTATTTGTAGAATATAGAAGTGCTGCATCATGTATAACATGTCTTGTTACCACCGCCGGGGCCCAGTCTACAGGTGCTGGCTGTAGACCACGTCGCGAATCTGCCGGGAGCTGCACTCATCGGCGTCTTCCATTCGCCACCTTCCACTATATAAGCCGCTGCTGCCAACTCTTCAACAGTCTCCTCCGCCACTTGCTACTCCTGCGGATTTCTATAACACCACACGACAGCTGCACCTCACAATATTGTTCAGGCTCTCTCTCTCTCTCTCGGAATGCGCAATGTACAATCATGTTGCGGCAGCTACGGATCGTGGTCGAAAGCAAATCTCCTACGGTTGACTGTGATTTGAATACAGTCCCCAATTTATCGACGTCGGCGCGGACTACATGGACTTATCGTGTGAACAACAAGTGCCCGACCGAGCGAGGTGGCGCAGTGGTTAGACACTGGACTCGCATTCGGAAGGACGACGGTTCAATCCCGCGTCCGGCCATCCTGATTTAGGTTTTCCGTGATTTCCCTAAATCACTTCAGGCAAATGCCGGGATGGTTCCTCTGAAAGGGCACGGCCGACTTCCTACCCCATCCTTCCCTAATCCGATGAGACCGATGACCACGCTGTCTGGTCTCCTTCCCCAAACCAACCAACCAACAACAACCAACAACAAGTGCCCGACACCGTAACGCCAGCACAACACGCATCTCGCAGCAACGCCGTTGTGCCAGACCTGCCACAAGGACGATACAGACATCGACCGACTGGTCTGCTCTGCGCCTATCGCCTTCATCCAACACAACGCCTCGCGATTTCAGTGACGTCTTTACTTTAACCTAACGACATTTCTTATCCGAGAATGAAGAGAAATGCAGTACACTGGCTAATGGGCATTGCCGCTTTGTGCATACTAAGTATTTCCTTTCTACGAAATTATTATAATTAAATACAATGAATATTTCAAATATATTTATAAATACGATATAAATGTGTAGCTACTACCATACATTCTAATCCTGATTGAAAATGTGTGTGGAAATCAGAAATACGAATGCAGGAAACATGCTTGGAAAAAAAAAAAAATCATACGGGAGGCAGGAAATTTAACTTTCGGTATCAATTCTGTAATTATGGAACCGGCTTTTCTACACCTTCAAAGAAAAGCAATTTCATATGTTTTGATACTCCAAACCAAGAATAAGAAACTAACTTTAGTAGTTCATTGTCTGTGTCGTTAGAATAAGAGATGAAACAAAAGCATCTAAAATTTGAGTAATGAGCACCGACTTTTGTGAAGAAAAGGCATTTGCAGACAGTGCATTATCGATAAGTAACCTTTATGTTCATGTCCGCTGTGAAATCAGACAATTAGGAACAGTTATTCTAATACACCTACATATAAACATTGAGAACGGATGCGTGCAGTTTGTTTTCGATAATGCAGACTACAATGACCGCACTGGGGGTGGCCATGGCACGTTTCATGTGGTGGGTGAAACTGCTTGCATAACACCTAAAACCGCTCTTCAGGTAGAGGACAACGTACCTCGAAAGTATGTTACTGCTCATGCTGTTGAAAAACGAGGCATGTTTGATTTGCAAACTTACAGAGACCCAAGTACATCTGGTGATTGTAAAATAATTGCTACAAAAATGGCTTCGCCGAAAGTAAAACCACTGTCATATGAATATGGCCGAATACTTAATTTGTTTTGGTTGACTGGTACCTGGTTAGAAGGCCCAGAAGAACGTAAAGCTGATTGTGACGGCTGCATGGAAATGCTGTATGCGAAGAGAGAGTTCCAAACTTCCGCTGTAGTCCGTCTTACATTCATCAACTTGGCTCCTTCACATCCGTCAACAATTTGTACGGCTGTTCTTCAAGCTGCCACAAAAGGGACCAGCAATGGATAAAGAATAACAATGGTGACTTTTGATCAGCCTTTGTACGCTAAAGCTCGTGAAATAGTAGGAACAGCACATGTAGACAGCCTTTTGAAGTCACTTTTCATTCGACTAGGAGGTTCTCACTTGTTAATACCCTTTTTGTCAGCAATTGGATTCATCATGGCAGGAAATGATTTGGAGGAGTTGTACAGTCCTGTCTACGCCAAAAATAGTGTTCAACAAATGATGAACCTGAAAGCTGACACGAAGCTTATTCGTGCTCTCTTCCTAGTCGAAGAGGCACTAATTGCTATATTTTTGAAAACTACTGAAGCTCTCTTTCGTGTGGTTAAAGATTAGCTTAATGTTGTCTACTCAACTTGCAAGCATAGTAATACATCTTCTGAAGAATTTACGAACGCATCTGTAGCGAACAGTTTTGTAAACATTTTGGGAAACCAACTTCAACGTTCAGAAGAATCAGAACGAACGCAAAGACTGTGGATGCACTTCACAGAAATGGTTCAACTTGTTTGAACGTACATTAGAGCTGAGAGAAGTTGGGACTTTCTTCTTTACCTTCACTATGTACATCAAATACTCCCCATTTTACATGCGTCTGGTCACTTAAACTACGCTAAATCTGCACAAGTTTAAGTACAAGATTCGCTGGAACTTCTCAACTCAATGAGCCCAGAAAACGATTTGTTCGTTAATTGTGTTATTTCACCATCCGACGTTCTGAAAAGCTTTGGGCTGGAGTCTGCGGTGACATTACCGTGGAACAGGTTTCGATGACATCCTTGAGTAGCATTGGTGCATTGACTGGAGGCAGAGGAATAATAGCGGCAACTATTGCAACTTGAATCAACTCCATGCCAGTTTGTTCTCAGGCGTGTGAGGCAATGGAAGAGTACGCAGGTGTGTGCAGCGTCTCTTCAGAGCAGCACGTGGAGATACGAGAGGCAAGGCAGAAAAGAAGCTGCAAGGACTTGCAAACTTTTGTTTCTTGGTTTGAGGAACACAATCTGTTTTCTAAAGCACCCTAACTCTCTTCCTTGTCAGCAGGGGTTGAAGCAGATGAAAACGTAAACTGTGATAAAGCGTTTGAAATTGGAACACTAGCCTTGAAACAGATTGAGAACAAAACATTCAATGAGATACACTTGAAAAGAACGTTAGCTGTTAAGGTGCTAGCCTCTATAACCACGTCCATGACAATTAACAACACTGCATGTGTGAACCTTAACACTCTCTTACATCGGAGAGTGTGCACAGTAAAGAGTGATGAGAGACTTGAAGAAATATTTGAAGTTGAATTATGTGCTTATCCTTTATCCTTGTTCGATGAATCTGGCTTGATGAGGAAGGAAAGCAAATCTTCAATGGTGACTGTATTGGTTCCAGATTGAAATGAATCATCGATCACCCCAGATTCAGAGAAAGTGACCTATATCATTGATGGAGTCACCTCCTTTATCCTGTTGTCTGGCAACGCCCAGATATCTTCTGATAGATTTGAGAGCTATACACAGAAAACATAATTAGTCGTTATGGGCAAACAACTGTTGTTTTTGATGGATACAAGCAAGAAAACACAAAAGATGAAGAACACGTACCCAGATCACGTTCTACCACTAACAATGAAGTGAAAGTAGAAGACTCAGTCCATGTAAATATTAATTAAAGTAAATTTCTAGCTAACGCTAAGAACAAAATCAGCCTTATTTCTCTCCTTGCAGTGCACATGCAAAGAGGTGGTTCACAGTTCATCAAGCATCGGGTGATGCTAACTTATTGATAGTTTCAATAGCGGATGATGAAGCGAGGAAAGGAGTTGAAGGTTGTTCAGTTGGTGATGACATGGGCTTACCAGTCCTGTTGACTGTCCACACACTATCAGAGAACAAACTGAAAGTCGTGGTACAAAAGAAAGGCAATCAGCATGAAAAAGTATAGACTATTTCTGACGTTCTGCGAGGCATTGGGAATATGAAAGGTGTACTCCTAGCAATATACGTCTTCACAGGATGTAACACTGTATCAACTACCTATAACAAGTGGAAATTGCAAGCCAACAATGCTCTTTGTACGAAACCTCCAGTCTTCAACGATACCAAAGCTGACCCCAGTGCAGTGACTGACGCTGGAAAGAATTTCCTTCTTGCGATATTTGGAGCCAAGAATACCAAAGGTCTAGATTGTTTTGGCTACCAATGTTACTTGCAGGCTACTGCAGGCAGCCTATACACTAATTGTTCAAGTTGGCTGCATCTCCCCACACCAGCAGCTTCCAGGCAGCATTCATTTGGAGCCTACCACAAGGTGCAGCAGTGGCGGAACGAGAAGAAGAATCCACACGAGTGGGGGTGGGAGAAGACTGGCGAACACTTCAGACCAATTACAACGGTACGTCCTGCAGCTCCCTGGGAATTAGTATCCCTCGTAGTGTGCGCTTGCAAAGACGTATGCTTCAGTAACTGAGAGTGCAGAAAGAGGAGTCTAAACTGCATGTGTGGTAATTGTTCAGCCCTAAGATGTGTTATCAGGGACACGAATATCATACATCAAGATCTAGATGAGGACTGAATAATGAAATACTTTACATTCATTTAAGGTCGCATTTAACATTCTACATTTTTATTCAGTATTACTGCTGAACGCAGTTTATGAACTTCAAAAATTTATATAAAATATCATGCAATATACAGCCAAAATGTCTTATTTTTTGAAGAAAAGCACCCAAAAGCTGCAGTTTTAAAAATAATAGGAATCAAAATGATACAATTATGTATCATAATTATTATACAGCTAATATTTTTATAATTCAAAAACATTTATGTTGCAAAGGTATTCATTCTTAATGCGACAATGTCCAGAGAAAGTTCAGAATGGGTTTCTCCGTACCACAGGTTTATATGGCCTAGGCCTGTGGAAGCCTCTTTTCCCTTAAAAAGTAGCGCCCCTTGAGAAGGTGGTGAGGTTGTCGTTCCTTCAAGGGCTTATCACTAACATACCACCGGCCACTAAAATCGCAGTTTACTTTTGCTTTTACAAACACAATAATGTATAAAAGAGTAGTTTCCTTAGTGATAATGTCATATTTATTGTGTCATATTTATTCAAAAATTCTAAAAAAAATACGAAAAATTTCTATTTTTACACCCTCTGGAACGGTTCTTAGCAATATTATGCAATGAGCCGTTTAATGTAGATTATTTTTGTAAATGGTACTTTACGCGCTAAACTGTATAGTCCTCGAAATATTTAATCAAAACTGATAAATCTACTAATTTAACAACATCTGCTCCTCCCTTCACCTCAAACGCGACGCTTAAAATGGTGTAACGTTTTACCAAACAATATGTGGACTGTACAGAGCAATTTGGACCTGGAGGGAAGCTTTTACTTTCGATGTTGAGGTTTGGGTCTAATTGCACAGTACTATTTCCGCGTAAAGCCCTGGGTCTCTGTTAGGCCTACTACGAACATCTTCATGCAGTAAATACTCTGTAAGTCGCGATATCGTGAGTGGCGAAGGGTACCTTGTATATCTCTACTTGCCATTTCCTTTCCCATTCAACTTGCAATTAGTGCGAGAGATAAAAGGCACTCTCTCGTATGCGTGTGTGCAAGCCCTCCTTCATCTTGTCTTTATAAGTCGTACGGGAAATGTTCGTTGGTGGCAGTAGAATGGTCTGCAGTCAGTTAGAAAATACGTTTCCCTAAATTTTCTCAGTCGCGTTCCTATTTGAGTTCAAGAAGCACTTCAGTGAATCGAACCTTCCAGTAATAAATCTATCAGCTCGCCTCGAAAATGCTTCGATGTCTTCCTCTAATCCGACCTGTTGCGAATTCCAAACACTTGAGCAATACTGAAGAATGGGTGGCACTAGTGTTCTGTACGCGGTCCCATTTACAAATGAACCACTCTTTCCTAAAATCCTCCCAACAAACCTATTTCGATCGTTAGCCTCCCCTGTTATTGTCCTTCCGTTCTCATTCCATTTCAGATCTGCAGTGTAGTTCTAGATACTTAATCGACGCGACTATGTCAGGCAGTACACTAGTAATGCTGTATTCGAACATTACGAGATTGTTTTCCTAGTCATCTGAATTTCCTTACATTTTTTCTATATTTAGAGCAAGCTGCCATTCATGGCACCAACTGGAAATTTTGTCTAAGTCGTCTTGTACCTTCATACAGTCACTAAACGCCTTCACCGGATTCTGTCTGTGGGTATTATGTATCCCAAGTAGCCCGCCATCTTATGTCCAAATTTTGAATTTTATCTCATCCATAATCGCCAAAAGCTTACAGTAATTGCTGTGAAATTTCATCATGCTCTTCCTACATTTTTCCTAGGACAGTATATCAACATGCATCGTAACCTTGCCTTTCAGCGTCTCTGAGATTTCAGATCATAGGCCTGTGATATATGCTGATGATCAGACGTTCAGGTAAAATGAAGGTTTCTTAAACTGGAAGCAACGTCCACACCACAAGAAAGCTGTGTACTGGTGACAATCTGGGTAAAGTTCTGTTTGCCAACAGCTAAAGGAAGTGCAGCAAGACTTCTTACTCCATGGAAGCGCAGCAAGACTTCCTTTATTGTCTCTGGTCTGTCCCTTGCTGGCTCTGTTACGATATTTATTTACCAGTAATTAAGCAAGACCCTCATGGATCCGTCTTTTCTCTTCATACACCATAGTGGATTGTGTACCAGCTGACAGTTTCTTCTATTACCCCTTCTTCCGACATTTTCTTCACTTTGCTCTGGATATTTTGCTTTTACATTACTCGCAGTTGGTGAGGATTGACAAAAAACTTGCGAAGTTTCTTCACCCTCAGTTTATATAAGAAGATCCCCACTCGTCCCCGGTGCATATGAAGCACTTCCACGTACGATTTCAAAACATGTCTAGTCCACTTCATGCGATTCAAAATCTCATAGCTCCACCCCTACCACTTCATAAATAGCCCGAGTTTCGTCCTTATGGGTTTCCACTAACCTGAGTGCCATGACTCCTTGCCTTCTACCTTTTTCCACACAATTATCAAAATTCAAACCGGCAGTCTTCCCTGCCAAATTCACAGTGGTGAAACTCTCTCAAATGCAAAACAATCTCGTACTTTTTAACAAGTCAAGCCCTAATATCGTCTATAATTTCAGTCCTTGTGTACAGGTTGGATTAAACTAATATTAAGATCTATATTTACAACAGGATACTCGCATATCCCTACTTCCTCTTCCTCTCCCAATAACAAATTTCTAATTTTTTCAAAATCTGTATTCAAAGCTCCAGCTGTTCTGTTACATCAAACCGTTCGTTGTTGAGCAGATCCCTCCAGTCAACTCCCTCATACCAGTTCTGTTGGGGTTCAAGGCCTTCTAACGTGGACGATCTCCACTCTTCCCTTTCGTCTGTCTTCTCTCCAGTCATTATTTCTCCTGTCGTCGTATTTCCAGTTATCACTGTTTATTTTGTCAGCGTTCCTCCATTTATTTATGCCACCATAGGATCGATACTGCGGCTTCCGAGGAGATTTGTCATTCCTTCTTCCTCATTCATTTCCATACTTTATTGGTGGATGGCGCCTTCCCCAATCCTGGTTGTTTGCTGGTTGATGTACTGGTGACAAATTCTCTCTACGAAATTTAGTGACACCCTGTTTTCCTTGCTCCTGTGATATCCATGCTCACACAGTAGCTGCTGGAATTCTTTGGCGCCGTGTAGCGATTCGTGCTTCTTTTTGAATCTGACGTGAAAGTTTCGTCACCCAAAGTTGTATGATTTCGGATGGTTCATATGTCGCTTCCTACCACACCTTTGGAAAATGGCACTGGATCTTGCCTTCTCTATTCTACGTAGTTTTGTCGTCACGATTTCTAATTTCACTTGTTCTTGTTTTCCCTTGCACCAGTATTATTCCAAAAATGTGGGGGTAAATTATTCATATGTCTTACATTGTCCTGCGATCTTTCGCATTTTCGTCGCCGCTTTCTATGTGAAGCGAGCACGGAGAAATCTAATTTTCAGAACAGGCGGCCAAGATTTTGATAACGTCTCGCGGAATTCTTTGGCCCACAACTACGGGTGTAGACGGTTCGCGATGTCCGCGAACGGTGAGAATTTCTGAACTAACACAAACTGCTTCCTCAGCTCCTCTTCCTCCATGCCACAAGATACCGTATCGGCAGTCGCAGTGGAAGCTATTGGTGGTTCAGAGCATCGTGGCTGTTCTCTGACTTGGCATAACATTTCGATTAGATCTCTTCCCTGTTGTGTGATTCTTCGCTCTGAATCGCTACACTATCTTGTCGCTTGTCCCTTGTCGAAAACTTAATCTTCTCTATTTCTATCGGTTGTGTTCCAGTGTCTCCTTGCTCTGGCGGTTTATGGTTTCCTGCACATTCGCTTCAAGTGCGTGGTGACCGTCTTTCTCGTTTGCGTTGCTGGCCTCTGTTGCTTGCCTGCTTGGTCGTTTGGTGCTCGCACACTAGTATGCACAGTATTCTTATCTCGCCTACCGCATGCTGTGGTTGAATGTGCGTGATAATATTTCGTGTGAGTACGACACTGATTTTAAATTATTGATAAAACTCTAGTGGACGCAACGGATAACAAGACACATACACACAACCAACGCACTCAGTAACGGGGGCGATAACCGCTAGCATTTTTTAAGGCCCACGCCCCTATTCCTACTGGCTTATCAAAAGGGGAAAATGGGATTGCTAGTTGATTTGGCATTATTTAGAAAGCTAACAAGGAAAAAAATGGTGGTAAGGACTTAGGGGACGAAACTGCTGTGGTCATCGCTCCCTAAGGTTTCTTGCTCTTGCAATTATCGATTTGAGCTTTGGGGGACGAGAGGTAATTTTCTGAAATCTCTAACACTTTTTTTTTAAGGGGACTGAAATTTTATTACAAATTTAGTTGTTATGATTGAACATAATCTCGATACTACTGTCTGTGCCGACAAGTATTGAAATAGCTAATTGGTGTCGTATTATGAGCCGATTATTGGTCTCACCATGGCGAGGCTGAGAGGAATTCACTATCACACACCAGGGCACAACCCTTCCATGCGTCGCCACGCTGAAGTACACCGCGAAGCACTACGCGAAATGCCGCTACTATATAAATTAAAATCAGAAGGGCGACCGCACAGAGCTGGGAAGCTGCCCACAGAGATGCTTGAGCAGATCATTTTCAAGTGCACTCGTGAGCCGAGCGGAAGAGGGAAGGTTGGCCTGAGAACGGTATCTAATATGATGTACTGCATTTCAAATCTTACCACCTTCCAGACGGAGCGTCGTTTTGTTCAAGGGTTTTCTGCCTTCTCCCCATATTTCTTGACGTCGTCATCAGATTTCTGGTTTATAGCTCTTATGTGTTTGCTTATTTTTTAGTTAATTTGAAAATTTGTATCTTTTGTGGTGTCACCGCCAGACACCACACTTGCTAGGTGGTAGCCTTTAAATCGGCCGCGGTCCGTTAGTATACGTTGGACCCGCGTGTCGCCACTATCAGTGATTGCAGACCGAGCGCCGCCACACGGCAGGTCTAGAGAGACTTCCTAGCACTCGCCCCAGTTGTACAACCGACTTTGCTAGCGATGGTTCACTGACAAAATACGCTCTCATTTGCCGAGACGATAGTTAGCATAGCCTTCAGCTACGTCTTTTTGCTACGACCTAGCAAGGCGCCATTACCAGCTGCTATTGATACTGAATCATGTACCGTCAAGAGCGACGTTCACCATTTATAGATTAAAGTTAAGTATTCCACCAGCTACGTCCGTTTTTTCTAAATTCTAATTTCCTTGTCCTGTTCCAGACCTCACGCCAGCCTGCGTGAGCTAAAACGCGTGCCTTTCGGCTTCCTCTAGTAAACCGGTGTTGGCTCTCCTGCCAACCACAACATCTTTTCTCATGAAATCGTGCGTGCCTCGTCTCTTCAATCTCCTTTAAGAGATTCTAGCCCTTCTCAAGCCGTTGCCCTAGTTGTCTGAATTGTGTGTCATTCTTCTCTTCGTTTTTCTTATAACTAGCTACATTTGTTATTTGTTTCCTCAACTCTGTTTAAGCTGCTCGTGTTGGAAGGTTCCCAGATCGAATACCGTAGGTGGTGGTGGTGGTGTGGTGGTGGTGGTGGTGGTGGTGGTGGTGTGGGCTCGCAGTCAGCGTCAGCCTGTGCTGCCCCTTTCACGGCCAGCAATTCCCTCGTTTTCTGCCTCGGGTGAAGTTTAGTGATCCTCTGTTCCACTATTTTCTCCCTCAGATATTTCATCGCTGTCTTGTCCCTCATCTTTATTTATCGTGTTGGTTTCATCCTGAGACTCTACTTCGTTCAGTTCACTGTCGACTATTCCATGACGTGCTAAACTTTTCACCCTCGCTCTCGCAAACCGTGGCGTACCAGAAAAAAGATATTAAATTCTAAACGTACCTGACTTTCAAAGCAAACCTGATCACTTTTACACTACATTTGTCAATCATCACATACACTCTAATATTTTTTCCTCTACTAACATGCAGCAGAGATGCACACAAAACAATAACAGCCACTCCTAAATTTCAACGAGAAATCTCCCTCTCGACAACACAGACACTACAAACCGAACAATATCATTGAGAAAATACATAAATGGTTACGTACCAGCACCCAAAACTACTTTACATTTTGTGAATTTAATTGTTTTTAAGATAGTGACACGTATCCCTCTGTTATGCAACCTAACTGCTGCGTCAGGAGGTCGCACATCAGCGAATCCTAGGGAGGTGTGGCCAGAATATGCCTGGTGACGTTCTAAAATCTGCGTGTTGACACTCCAGGTTAGTGAACTGGAATCCACGGAGGCGTCGCAAAGGAGTGCAAGGGTACCCTCCAAAATGAAATGTCAAGGAAACTTACGGCTGTTAAATGAGGCGCTAATTACAGTCACTCGATTTATTCCAATAAAATAATTGGTAGACAAATGACAACCTGTTGCGAAGTTATTATTCCCGCACAATTATAAACAAAACAAATGGCAACCTGTGGCAACATTAATAACAAGACCTTGGCATATCTGGTGACAAAAGGGGTTGGGAGGAAATATCATAATAATGATTTAATTGTAATCATGAAGTGCCCAATGACTGTCAAGATTTTAATTGCAAACAGATCCTACGACAGAACGGTATGTCACACCTGTGATCAGAGGTGAACGAAATTGTTCTTTGGCGTTAAAATACAAATCTCCCGACTGATGCAACCAGATTACTATAAAATGTCTTTAATGTCCATGAAGAAAGACCTAAAACTGCACACCAAACTCAGATTTCGAACTGGTCGCCTAATATAAATACTGCAACTGCAGACAGAATCACTAATAAACGTTTTAAGGAAGCCAGTGAAGTTTCTGGTTTCTGCCAACAAAATACGGAAACTGAAAAAAAGGTATTTATTGCGTGTTGCTGCTGGTGTACTTTAAATACGATCAGAATCTCTTAGGATCTTCTGATTTCGAGAAAGTCTTATTGTCGGTGCAGTTTAAAACATCACGCACTGAAGGCTGAGCTAAGTTTGGAGCTTAAGTAAAAATAGCCAATCGTATATTAATGTATTTCGTGTAGGTCTCTCAGTTGGCTCAGATACTATTTCTTTGAATTTAAGCCGTATATCATCTAAGTTTACATTGTTGGTTGGTAAGGAATGGAGGCTTTCCTTTAGGAAGGCTTGAAGCCTGATTGTTTTAACAGATATATTTTCGTTTGCTTTTAGTGGATTTGGATGATATCAGACTCGTTGCAACTATCTTGTGATCACAGACCCCAGTGCACCTCATGGTGCTCCCTATTTGCTCACGATTATTTGTTGCTAAGAGGTCAAGTATGTTTTCGCAACCATTTAAACTTCTATATGAAGATGGTATGTGTTGTCTCGGGAATGTCTGAAAGAACAAATACCATCTTCATATAGATAGGGCTTACCGGCCACTGATTTTCTTCAGCACAGATGCACTCACATTGCTCAAACTCTCACGGGAATCGGTAGATTGCCTGCCGCGAGTAACGTGTATAGTAAGCAAGGGCACTACAAATGTAGTGTGTGGACAGTAAGTTGGAAATGTGGGTCTCACGGGGAGCGTGTCAGAGATAAGTCCCTGCAGTCGCACTATCGTCTGTGTCCTGGTGGCTCAGTCGGATAGAGAGTCTTCCGTGTAAGCAGGAGATCCCGGGTTCGAGTCCCCGTCGGGGCACACATTCTCAACTGTCCCCGTTGACATTTATCAACCCCTGTAAGAAGCTAATGGACTGGATTTCATTGTAAATTCATTTCCACTTCTAGTGCTCTCCTGAACCAATTGCGCAAAATAACTTTCTGACGATGTTTTATACCTACCACAGGCAGTGAATACGTATTTCCGCTAACAAATCGCGGGCACATCCAAGTCACCATCAACTTCTGTCGTATGGACGGGGTGCCTATTTGTGATGAGACTGATGTTATCTTTGAACTCTTCAGTAACTGTCTCATACTAGTCGAGAGTGATAAAAGGAACCAATTATTAATTTATTCTTGCTGTTACGTGTAACCTCTACCCATACTAACTCACAGGCATTATCTACTTCAACTTTGCTACGGGATAAACTACTGCTAAAAGCGTAAAAGGCGTCGCCTAAAACTGCATTTAATCTACGCTTTCTAAACGCAGCTAGGCCCTTTATTAAAATTTCAGCTGAACTTATCTCCGACTTTAGCCAACTTTCGGTAGTCTACATACTATTTGAACTTCAATACTTTCTATTTGTTCGTGGAGGTCTTGTTCTTCACCAACTCAGCTATGACAGTTCTTCCCCAACGTAGCTTTGACAGTTTACAATTTCTGTGTTGACTGTTGCTATGTCAGATGGTTCAAACTGCTCTGAGCCCTATGGGACTTAACATCTAACTAAATCAGTCCCCTGGACTTAGAACTACTTGAAGCTAACTAACCTAAGGACATCACACACATCCATACCCGAGGCAGGATTCGAACCTGCGACCGTAGTGGTCTCACGGTTCCGGACTGAAGCGCCTAGAACCGCTCGGCCACAGCGACCGGCGTTGCTATGTCTACCGTCTTCCTATGTTCGTCCTACAGTCGTTCGAGAACGTCTAACCTACAGTCACCCAGTCCATTTCACACACCCCTCGCTATCCATGTAGCTGCCTCCTGCATGTAGTTGAAACATGGCCTATTAAGTGGACCCCGAAACCCCACCACCCTAGGATGGCACCACAAAGAGATGTCACTCCCTCGATGGTCCATCTGTGAACTGGCTCTGACGCAGTCGACTCTACTGCCTCTGGGAATTTCTGTGCGTTTTTCACTTTCAAAATTTTCTCACTTGTACCAGGGATCCAAAATGCAAATTCGAATTAATAGTAAAAGAATGGTATGGTTGCTTTAGTGAAATGGTTCAAATGGCTCTGAGCACTATGGGACTTAACATCTGAGGTCATCAGTCCCCTAGAACTTAGAACTACTTAAACCTAACTAACCTAAGGACAGCACACACATCCATGCCCAAGGCAGGATTCGAACCTGCGACCGTAGCGGTCGCGCAGTTCCAGACTGCTTTAGTGAGTAACCGACAATAAATAGCACCGCTCTTTATTGTATACCTTGGTATGAATTAAATTTTCCGATCAAATGGGACTTTTATTATGAATCTGCATTAGTTATGTGACTGTTTCCGGAAATGTGGTCCCGTAAAAAGTATGGAATTCGCTCCAGCATAAAGTCAAGCGCCGGCACGACAGGTGGAAACGTTAGAGCAGAGAGGGCTGTGAAGAGGACGTCAGCCAATTGCAAGTGGACCGACCCCTCTCCAGGACGGCAACCCAACGGCAGCGCCGTCGACATGAAGAGGACATAAGCGCTGAGCTGGCAGGCCACGGCCCAGTTGAAGACTGGAATTCTATGGCTTCCACAGCGGCATTAAGAATAGGCACTTGTTTAACAGCGACTTAGGAACTGTATTACTTCTCTTGTATTACGAATTGTATATACTGAAGGTACTCCTTGTTTGTCTGTCGCTCTTTGCTCGCGACACGTCTGTATCTCACTAAGTTAAGTATTGTAATCATTTCCTTTTGTAATAAACTTCATTAATATGACTTGCTTGAATTGTTGTCTAGCGATCCGAGAAAACAGGTTTCCTAGGCACACCATATTCGACGAGTAGGTAGGATACAACATTGGTGATGAGGTGGTCAAGGCATTCCATAGCGACAAACCAGGACCTAGCTGCAAGAGAATTCCTTGTGTGTTTTGCTGGCGCCTTAAATCTACACTTAGAAATGTTCAAGTATTTGCATTTGGCCTTCAGCAGTGCTTCCGCACCCTCCATTTTTCAACGTTACTTGGAACAGCTGACTACAAAAGTGTCATTTTGTTCAAACTGCTTGACGATATTGTCGTGTCAAGTCGTACTCTAGAGGAACACATTGCCAATTTGCGGACCCTCTTGATTTTTTTCAGAAGCTGGACTCAAGTGTGACTTTCTTCAAACCGAACTACAATACTGAGGTCATGTGATAAACAGTCAGGGTGTGCACCCCCTCCAATCTGATTTGCTTGCAATCCGTGACCTGCCCCTGAAACTCGCAATGTATCAGAATTCCAGTCAGTACTAGACAAGATGACATACTACATTCGGGTCATACCGAATGGTGCTCAGATCGTGGCTCCATTGCACCGCTTGCGTCGCGAAAATGTACCTTTTGTATGGACTCAAGACTGTCGCGACACATTTCAGAAAATCAAGAATGCCTTGCTCAGTGACAGATGTTTAGTGCATTCTGACTCTGCAAAGTCGGCAGTTTTTCAAGTAGACGCTTCCTGTTACGGAATGGTGCTGTGCTTTGGCAGAGAATTGGTGCACAAGACAGACCTATTGCTTTTGGTTCAAAGTTGTTACCTCAAGCTCAGTGCAATTATTCTCAAATAGAAAAAGGGGCTCTCGCTATTGCGTACGGCGTGACCAAATTCCATTGCAAGTTCTTTCTAGTGACAGATCAGAAATCTTTGCATTCCTTGTTTTATCCGTCCAAACCGGTTCCTACACGCACTGCTAAAAAATTCCAACGTTGGGCATCATTGCTTTTGAAGCATCAGTATGAAATTGCGTACAGACCCACGGCAAAGCATGGCAGTGTAGAACCCTCCTCTCGCCTTCCAGTTGGCCGAGATTCTGGTTTTGATGCATCTGCCGCATCTTGTTGCCAAATCAATGTGCAGGACTCTGAATTGCTGGAATATTTTTCCTTACACTACACAAAAATAGCACACACCACGGAAGCAAACCCAGATATGAAGATTTTGTTGCATTGCGTTCACTCGTCTTGTCGTCGTTGATTGTACAGTGTCCAGAACTCAGTTGTGCGCCGATATTTTGCACGTCGGCATAACCTTTCAGTACAACAAGGCATGACCTTAGTGCACTCTAATAGTGGACAATCGCGTGTTCTCATTCCCAGAGTGTTGCAAAAGGATGTGTTGCGAATGGTACACCATTGACTGTACTTGGCAGAGCATGGACGGCCACATAGAAAGGATGATGCCACAGTGTCGGGCATTCGCGGAAAGCCCATCCACCTCACGACAGACATTCGCAGTTTTGCGTGCAACTCAATCCCCGTGGCAGTGAGTGAACGTAGGCTTTGCAGCATCATTTCGGAACGCTCATTGTCTGAGAGTGGTAAATTGTTGTAGAAAGTTCCCATTTGTTGTGCCTGAGGCTTCTACCACATCACGTAGCACCATTCAAGCGTAGTCCTCCATATTTTGCATAGAAGGTTTCCCAGAAGCACATGTGTTGGACAACGGATCACAGTTCACTTCACTTTGAACGGTGTTCTGAACGAAACGGCATTTGTCTTCTAACAAGTGCTCCATTTCACCCCCAGTCCAAAGGAGAAGTAGCATCATGCTCACATTTAAACAACAAAAGGCCAAGCTTAGCACCGCCTACACACGGGAACAGGCGCTGCAAATCTTATGAGCCAGACGAGCCTTATAGATGCATGCTGTAACTATTGTACACTATGGAAATGATAACGTGAAGAACTTATGGCCCTACCTATGAATTCTGAATTTGTGAATTACAAAGGATGAAATATAGCAAGTCAGTTAGATTTGAATTCGTTGTACTTATAAAGATCACAGTTTAGTTAGTAAGGCATTAGTCATTTCGTACTAATTGTGCTGCACGCTTAGGTGCATACTAAAACAAGCTATTGACAATAGTTGACTTCTGGTTTCGGTTTGTGCATGAAGACAATTTAAATTGCCCATGATGTTGTTTGCTGACAAATGGCCATGAGATGAGCAGCGATTTCACCGCGTCGACGACGGAAATAGCATTTTATGACCCTTAAATCGAGCCCACATTGGTTTGAGGCGGCTTGCAGAGCCCTGCGACATGTCGCTTTCTAACAGGCAGACGGACGCTGCAAGTTGTGGAGAGAGTAGTTTGCGACCGACAGTCGGTTTATAAGGCCTGTGAGAGGGGGCGCCTTTGGACCGCCAAATAGTGAAGCTGCGCATGCATCTGATCAAAACTCAACAATCTCTTTATTAAGATCAGTGTCAAAATTACGTTATAAAACTAAATCTGTGACTCTGCCACTCATCAGTTGTGGTTCCCTGTTCATTCACTTCATTCAGGTTCAAGATTTGTGATAGGAGGTCGACTCATATGACATACTTAAAAAATATCTATAGTAATGCAAATTATATGGACAATACATATCATATGCAAAACATACTGATATTAATCACGTTCTGGAAATAGTGAAACATGTTAGAGATGTCATGAACACACAAATTCACAAGAGATGTTTATAAAAATGGAGCTTTTTTATACACAGTGAGGCATAGAACAAGTTGAGTAACATTGAAAAAAACATAAAATATCAACCATCCAACACTATGTTTAAATTTAGTCATGTTTGCAAATGCGTGAGCAATTGCTTTGAACCTAAATGACATTTTGCACATAGCAGCACAATGATTCAACTTACTAAATACTTTACATTTGAGAATACGGTATGAATATTATATATAATGTGGCAACGCCAATCAAATTTAAAATGAATCTATGTGTGAGCATAGCAATCTTAAGGACAACCATGTGTAAACTTATCAGATCAACAATTAATTGGTAAGACATGTGACAGCAAAGAAATAGGACACAATGCATGACAATTAACACACAAAACATTGACATTCTGCAGGAATTATATGAACACAAATTTTACGAACACAAATCATTGAACATGAATCTGGTATTGTGGTAGTATTATTACGATCATCACACATGCACTGAGGTTAGGTTTTCCACATGTGTGTTGTGGGGATTCATTGATTCACAACATATGGTGGGAGGTAAGTGGATCAGTTTGTTGCATCACCCCCTGGTTGTCACTCACAGCGTGGGTTTGATGCATTGGGTAGATTCCGTCAGTACAATGGACAGCTGTGGGTCACCTTCCAGTCTGCTCAAATATGATAAAGACTGGGGAGATTGGTACACTGGGTGTGGCATCACCTTGCTAATCGATGACGTGGGATTCATTTCCCCATTGTGTCAGTCACATGGAAAAAAGTTTGGTGGAATATACACTCTGTGGTGTTTTTAATTTTCATGGAGCAGAGGTGCTGTGACTGATGCTGGTCATTTATTTGGAAACTCGACTGTAACATGAATGTGTGTTGCTAACCAGCTTGCTAGAGCTGAACAATATACAGTTGCGGAGGCTTGGACAGTCGCTCTGCGCTATCAAAGGGTGTACTTGGGAAGATTGTGCTAATCGATACACAGTGCAATGGCAGATAGTATCAGGATTTTCGTGCTGTGAGAACAGAAATATTTTAGCAGGTAATAGTTATGTAGCACACTAATATGATGTGGTACAGACTGGCTAATGGATAAAAATCACCAACATGAGAAAAAGTTCGTTGCATTATGGTAGAGAAGACCCTTTCTGTCATGAATTCTCAAAGTTAAAGTATGTTTTGGTACAGCGCCAGCTTTACTAATCCTTAGGAGAGATGGAAAAAACCGACCGATTAAAACCAATATTGGTATTTTTGTTCTGGGAACAGGTGTTTTTCGGTATTTCTTTGGTCTGACTTATAGCATGGTATTTTTTCATTTTTTCAGTAATATCCGGTAAAAAACGGCATTTCAATTTGCCATAGCAGCAGTGTTAAAACTGTTAGGTTTTAATATAATACATAATAGAATAATGTTTATTTATAAAATTGCGACTGGTTTGAAATGTTTTATTATTATAGAAATTGGCAAAAGCGACAAGCAGTATTTTAATAACGACGCCTATAGTTAGAAACTAACAACAAAGAGATGACATAAAAATAGGTGCAGCATTGCAGAGAAAATAACGCACCCGTTGCCATGTGGCAAGGCCTATTAGATGGCCCGTGTGTACATGCGGTATGCCACCACCTGTGGAAAGGAAATGCTTCACGAAGTGCCGTAGCAATGATGTACATGCCCTTAATTTTGAGATTGCTTCAGGTAGAAAAATTGACACCATCGAAATGTGACGATGCTTTCTAACTTTGGCTTTTGCTGTCGCTGTACCTGTCCGCTTCACTTTCACAATCTTTGCCGGTGACAATGCAACCAATATATGTGGCAGCCTCAACCCCAATATCGATCATGATTGCCTAGTCCTTCATCTCGATTAGAAATTTTCGACCTATGTTTGACGTCTACGTTTATTACTGGCAGCAACAGCAACAAAAAAACTGAAGATGGATTATTTCAGAAGCCTGTTATTTTGAGCGGTTTTAATACTCAGGTTAAACTGGACACAAAAAGAACTGGTGTAACTGAAAACCTGTTGTTTCAGGGATGACCGCCATCCCTTGTCCTGAGGGTTCTCATAGTGTACAGGAATCCCTCTGACTCACCGGTGAAGGTGGTCTGCCTGCACCAGCTGGGTGACCCTGACGATAGCCGCCACCAGCTGGCTGGGCGCCTGCCCCTCCTCTCCTCTACAGCATCAGCGTCCTCACCTCCCCACCTTGTGTCATTCTGCACAGTCCTCAAGACCAGACTCCGTACACTGATCCACTACAGTATCAAATATAAGCCAATACATATCTCTAAGAAAATAACTTCGCAAATGTGGAGTGACTGTCTTGTTGTTGTTGTTGTGGTCTTCAGTCCTGAGACTGGTTGGATGCAGCTCCCCATGCTACTCTATCCTGTGCCAGCTTCTCCATCTCCCAGTACGTACTGCAGCCTACATCCTTCTGAATCTGCTTCGTGTATTCATCTCTTGGTCTTCCTCTACGATTTTTACCCTCCACGCTGCCCTCCAATACTAAATTGGTGATCCCTTGATCCCTCAGAACATGCCCTACCAACCGATCCCTTCTTCTAGTCAAGTTGTGCCACAAACTCCTCCCGAATTCTATTCAATCCCTCCTCATTAGTTATGTGGTCTACCCATCTAATCTTCAGCAATCTTCTGTAGCACCACATTTCGAAAGCTTCTATTCTCTTCTTGTCCGAACTATTTATCGTCCATGTTTAAGTTCCATACGTGGCTACACTCTATACAAATACTCTCAGAAACGACTTCCTGACACTTAAATCTGTACTCTATGTTAACAAATTTCTCTTCTTCAGACACTCTTTCCTTGCCATTGCCAGCCTACATTTTATATCCTCTCTACTTCGACCATCATCAGTTATTTTGCTCCCAAAATAGCAAAACTCCTTTACTACTTTAAGTGTCTCATTCCCTAATCTAATTCCCTCAGCATCATCTGACTTAATTCGACTACATTCCATTACCCTCGTTTTGCTTTCGTTGATGTTCATCGTATGTCCTCCTTTCAAAACACTCTCCATCCCATTCAAGGAGTGACTGTAACAGCAGTAAATGAAAACAATGACCATGTCTTTACATCCAAGAGTAATAGTAAGCAAAACAAAATCTAGAGAATTCCTTACAAAGTCAGAAATTACATAATTTTCACAAAAATCTTTCTTATTAGTGACTTTATAATTGAATGTCAGCTCTGCTGATGGCATCATGCTGGTTTATCATTGTTGAAATTTGGGTTTAATGATTTGTTAATTAGTATTAGTCCACATTCTAATCACGCCATCCCTTAACTGTTAATTTGCAAGCATATTAATTCTAGTTGTTGATGTAGATCAAGCAAACAGAGAATGATCAGTTAAACACACATTGTGACACAATGTACCAGTTCATTAATTGAATAGTAACATTCACATATTGTGAGCATTCAGCTCGGAAAGCAATAGTTAGATGACACATAAAATCAACTTCAAATTCCCCAAACAGCTCTGCAGTAAGGCCAGTTCTACAACTGTTCAAAGAGAGAGAAAAATCCTTACTCAAATCAAGTTATGTTAGGAGAGTAGCCTCAAGAAGAACCTGTTCCACACCACTGAATTCAGTTTGCACCTAGGCATCCCAACCCCGCAGAGCATTTTTACCCGTATGTGCGCAAAGACATGGAGTAACTAAAGTATTCAAGTTGATAAAGCGTTTACAACAATTTGGTCAAACAAGAACTGACAGATCAAACCTGCACAATTTTTCAGTTCTTATGATGCGGTCCCAACCAGTTCAACTTCAGTCAGTTTTAGCAGGGTCCCTGACGTCACACTATAACAATAACCACTTCAAACAGAAAATTTAGACCATAAATGCTTGGCTGGAGTAACTACATTGAATTAGTTACTTCTAAACATACATGTGTCACATGAGCGCTATGCACCGAATCTCACATACTGAACTGTGCTATGACGCTGCACACATGAGACAAAGACGACTATCAAAATTAAAGAGTCATTGTCAGTGGGCAGAGATTAAATTAAATAATGTAGATGGTTTAACGAGCAGTAGCTGTCCTAATATAGCAGTAACGCCAAGCAATATGAAAAGAAGATATGTGCAAAATGTAGCAAACATGCCGATGCAGAAGGATATAAAACCCTGACATACTAAAATCAAACCTCTGTATGCTACAATGCATTCTACAGTTTTCAGACACGCTGACTAATCTAACACATCAATGCGCCCGCTACAGATATTTTTTGCTTTAAAGATATAATGAAGATACGTTGTTACAGTCTTACTGAAATAAGGAAGAAAAATAATATTGAAACTTCTAACGGAAGTAGCCGAACTCAGAATAAGTCCGAACGTTAATTTGTCAGACTGATGACAAGAGGCATTACGTAAAGATGACGTATATTTCGGACATGACAGATGCAACCCAAACTGCCAATAACATTGTCTTATGTCAATGGTCGATAGAACTCTGACTCTTTTCTTTGGGATATCTTACAAAGGATTATTGTAAGAACTAATAGTAGGTTGAATGACAAAAAAAATACATCATCACAACTCTCACTTTCAACTGGCTACCGACCAAATGACAATACTCATTTATTGAGAAAATTAGCTTTATTAATACCAATGCATTTTCATAGTGCGGATTATCAAGGGTGGGGCGTGGGGCATACTTAATGCCCATCCTAAAACAGAATTTAAAAAATATAAAATTCGTTATTTATTTTTGTCTTACATCAACAACATAGTTTTTGAAGACATAATGATATCTAAGTAGAGACCGCAATGTAAGAATGTCTCTTAGCATACTCTTACCAACAGCAACACACCTAGAGTAATGTGTAATACCAACGGGACGTCGGAGTACTTTACGTCCAAGCAAAAAAAATATTTAATAAACGCAGATTTGAATTTTACTGACAACTTACTAGTTAAAGAGATATTGATGTGTAAGTGAAGTCCTGAACCTGGAAATACTGAATACGACACTCATCAGGGAAGTAACTTCTACACTTAAGGCTTAAATTTTTGTGTTAACTTTAACTGAAGAATTAAAATATGGGACCTGGAAGAATAATTCGTTGAAAACAATAAACATTTTTTCAAATTTTAAAATTTAGTGTGAATGACTAGATAACAATATTTCCAAATGGTGGGCATAAAGTGCCCCCGCCCTTATCTAACATTGGTATTGCGAGGGTTAAGACAATGATTTGAGATCTTTTCGCTAAATGCACATTCGACTAGTACCAGCTTTATTGCAGAGCCATTATTCGTTAGCATAACTTTACCGCAGTTGAAGTTCGTCAGTCAGCCGTTGTGGCCGAGCGGTTATAGGTGCTTCAGTCCGGAGCCGCGCTGCTGATGCGGTCGCAGTTTCGAATCCTGCCTCGGGCATGGATGTGTGTGATGTCCTTAGGTTAGTTAGGTATAAGTAGCTCTAAGTCTAGGGGACTGACGACCTCAGATGTTATGTCCCATAGTGCTTAGAGGTATTTGAACCATTTTGAAACAGCAAAGTGTTGACACACGATGAAAGAAGGCCACAGCTCAGACGTTCCAGTGAGCTCTGTCAGTTGTTTTAATGACGTCACGTTGGCACCAAAGAGTCACCACAGTTCTGCCCCGTGCCACCGTGGACGCGGCACACGATGGGGAGGGTGACGTACCCCCTCTTACCCAAATTTCACCCCGTCTATTGAAGCGTCTGCGATGGACGTCAGAACCGCGACTCCCAGGGCTGCAATCACGCGGTTTCGTAATGGATGGCCGGGAAAATATTTCAGACGTCCCTACGCGGAGAAAAGACACAAAATGGTCTCAGGGTGTGTCATAACGGCGTCGATGAAACCAACCCTTCGTTCTGTGCCTTGTCAGGGTGACTTCATGTGATAGTGGGCAACATTACTATCGTCTCACTGACGTTATTGACGGATCGTTTTAGAAACTGCTTCTGAAAAGAAATACCCTGTTAGATGGCTATTATGTCTCGGTGGATCTGTCAGACCATAGGCAAAGGAGACAGCTACCCTTTTGGTCCAGATGGACTGGCCACTAAGGTAAACGCGTTTCCGAACACCACTGGCCGTGTGATTATAGAGTGTTTGCTCCGAACAATCACTCAAAGCTCTTTTATTTAGTTGAGGACGAGCGTATTACCTTAGCTATTCTTTTAGCCCCAGTAGTATATCACATTCAACAACACACACAGCGCGGAATACCACGAAACAGAGATTAGCACTAACTCAAGACACTGTGACAGAATATTCCTGCAGTGGACTATCTATATATATCACGATTCAGGATATAGGTTATTTATGCTTTTTTTAAGCTCTGTCCCAAGAGTACATTTTACAGAATACAACAGTGTAGTCCTACGAGCCAGTAGCTGCTGTCTATTCACAGAGAAAAATCCATATGTAGTTTATTTATCATCTCTCTGAACTTAATGATTATTACAAATTTAGTATAAATTTAACGACTCATCAGCTGTCTTTCTTTTATGAACCATTCCAATATGCACTTCACTTCAAGTGTGCTGTTCTTTCCATTCGGAAGTAAAAAAAAAATTAAATAGAGAATTACTATTTCTCAGTTAATACCTGAGTCTAATCGCTCGAGAATACTTCAACAGCCACTTTTAATAGTTAGAAATTATTTTAGATGATAGAGTTTTATGCCGATAGCGCTGTAGTGTCCTCAGGTGGTGAAATCAAAAGTACATGTATTTTATACGCTCATAAAAGGGCAATAGGGTCTCTCTATCCAGTGGGTGTCGTATATTACAGAAACATATATATATTTTCATCCACCAATGTGTTAACGTAACTTTCCGCTTAATTATTCACGTAGTTTATTTCAATTGCTAATCAGAGCTTTCGCTGCCTTACGAGTCGTACCTAGAAATAATTACCTTGAAGTTGTAGGTTATCGCTCCTCTCACAAGAATATCTTAAATTTTTTTGCTGTGTTTAACTTAAATTTATTTCTTTGAATGAAACAAATACGCCATCTCAGAGTAGTGGTGTTCCTTTTATCCAACACAGTTTTAACAATACCAGCGACAAGCTCAGTGATTACTGCCACGGTCGTTCTCCTCACATATATAACTAAAAATGTATCTTTCCTGTTGTTCCTTTCTTTCAAAAATATTAATACTGTTTTCTTGTGGTTATTACTTCAGATTATTTATGATAACTAAAGCAACTACTTTCATTATTGATAGTTAGTATTTCTGTCGTCGTGACTCAACGATATAATAATCTTTTAGAACTCTATTCTGAGCGACAGTACCATATAACTTAACCATCACCTTGCTGACGTTTATGAGCATAATTAGTCGCGGGTGAAGGTTATTAGCCTGATTTCGAGAAAAATAAAGAAAAAACTCTATTTTGTGTTGTTATAGAAAGAACCTTAGCTATATTTGGTAATAACTCTTTCTTCCTTAGCTACATAGTAACATTTCACAATACTACTACATTGCCATATTGTGACGTTCCAGTCTTTAAAGGGTTCATTTTAGGGTTAAGGTGTGAGTAGGTAGGGGTCCAAATTTCTAGTTTAGAACACGGTTTTGTTTTATTTTCAATAAATAATCATTGCTTTACTAATCTAAAGCGAGGAAACTGCGTGTTGCTTAACGAAGGATTGTGACGAGTGTTCTGTTACTTCTCCATACAGAATCCCATTTTAAAAAATATTATACCTCTTAGTCGAGGTATCATCAATCACTGTTCTTTTCTCTTCTAAGACGGAACAGCGCTGACCCCCCCCCCCCTCCAAGTAAAAAAAACCTTCAATTAATTCTCTGCAGCATTTCGATAGCTTCCACATAAAAAACTTCCAACAATTCCATCCATAAAACAGTCGTGAATCACATTTTGTGTCTCCACCAGGCCAGTCATCAAATACGCCTACAATCTTGAGTTTAGTAACGAATTGGTAATCAAACAATTTCTCTCAACAGTAAACCAGTGAACGGATAAACGGACAACATGCCCTCATACAGTTGTTTAAGCTTGGGAACGAAGGACAAATTCTCCACTACGTTATCTCTGCAGCATACACTGCGTTTCGTGAAACGCTAACATCGGTCAAGAACCGCAGTGTTTACCAATATTATCATCCGAAATATTTCATCAATAACCACATACACAGAACCTTCACCAATGTCGTTCTACACCTCTAAGTACTAATTCACAGCACCAGAGGCCAGCTACCAAACGCTTTTGTAAGTCTATCTCTGGCGCTACAATTATTCTCTTTGGTACCATTTTAATGACTCTTCTTTAGTCTACAGACCACAAACACCTGTAGCTATACATCCGCCTGGACTTTCCTTGAGCTCTAATTTCCGCCTCGGGATCTCGGATGTGAAGGCTGCCCTTATTACGATCTAAACTGACGTAGAACCATTTACTGGGCCAAAGGAACAGCACTACATTCGTACAACAATATAAAATTTGCATTTGCTCGGCTGTGGGGTTGAGCGGGGATTCGTAGCAACTACAGCTCCCGACATGAAGAAATTCCCTGCCGCCCGAGCAAAAACTGCCCTGCCAAATGTGTAGTAAGGCCCGTCCAAACTCCCAGTCCTCTAGTTACAATCATTTTACAACATGTCGAACAATACGTTGTACTCTACGATAACCACTAGTTTACATCTCCCACAAACTTCACACTTTCTTAATACTTCTGATAATCAAAAATGGTTCAAATGGCTCTGAGCACTATGGGATTTAACTTCTGTGGTCATCAGTCCCCTAGAACTTAGAACTACTTAAACCTAACTAACCTAAGGACATCACACACATCCACGCCCGAGGCAGGATTCGAACCTGCGACCGTAGCAGTCGCGCGGTTCCGGACTGAACGCCTGAACTGCTAGACCACCGCGGCCGGCTGTGATAATCCTGAGGCCGTCTGCCTTCTGAGTGAATTTTTTTTATTTTTCTTCTTTTCTTTCTTTAGTTTTAGTTCATTCCCACTTCTTAATATACATCTACAGGTTACATGTTCTTATCATATCGTAATAATCTTACCGCTGTTACAATTCTGTTCTTCGCTACTTCATTTAGCAATATAAATTCAGTTCTGTTGATAACCTTTCTACTTCACCCACATTCATACGTTCATTCTTACCACAACGCAGGGTACAAGTCCTTCTCTACACCGTCTTTCCCACAAAATTATGTTTACCACTACTTTTAGCAACATTAGCCACCACGTACTTCTTAATATGGTGAACATTACGTTTCCCTACTTCCTTATCATTATTAACTTCTTTCAGCACTACTGCCATAGCGTGAGGAATACTTTTAACAATAAATGGTCATTCAAACAGGTAGAAACACTTTTTCATATTATTATTTAATTTATTGCTTTTATAATTTCCTTCTCATAGCACTAAATCTCCTATCCTGTTAGGGTTTTCTTGCCCTTCTCTTCCAAACCTTCCTCGTCTGGTTTCAGCACTCTTCTTTAAATTTTATCTACACACTTAATCACTTTATATCTAAAGCTAGGTATTACAGGTGGATACTTAATCGTGTCAAAAAGACGATACATTTGTATCTTGCCTTCTGTTATCCCTCTAGGCGCCACTACAATAGTAGCAGGAAGTTTATCTTTCAGTACCCTCTCAAATTCTCGAATAAATTTAGGCCAAGTCAAACGCCTCTTCGCACAACAAGTACGTCCAGGCCTCCCAATTAAGCGGATATTGCTCGCTCAAGGATTCGATTTGGGTGACGTTTGGCCATTAACAACTCTTTTATTTTGTTCTGTTTCAAGAACTCTTGAAATTCGTAAGACACAAATTGCACTTCATTGTCTGACAAGAGTCGCGATGGTGTCCCTACGATAGGAAAATACGACTCTCCAGGATATGCATAATCGTATTACTGGCCGCCACCTTCACTTGACACAATTTCACAAATTTGGACCAAACCTCCAATACAAGCACAACAAAAATCTCTCCACCAACCTCTCTAGACAATAGTCCTAGAGTATCAACTGCTGAAATATCTCACACAAACCCTTGGGTACTACTGCTACAGGCTGCACTCTATCTTTCTGATTCTTAATCTTCGTTTATTCGCACACCTCACAAGTTCTCTATTCCTTCCTAGCTATCCTACGCTTACTCTTTGCATGCAAAATAATAGTTATGTAAGTGTTCCATACACTTGTTTATACCAAAATACCCATAAACTCTGTTACAAATTAAGTTGGTACTGCGACTCTTCCTCTAAAAGGTTGTTGTAAGTTGCTAACGAATAGAACGTCATTACAGCAAATCCACTTCCCTTTCACTGGTTTCCCTACTTGACACCCTTCCTTGATTTTTGTAAGATATTTATCCTTGTTTTGTTCTCTACTAAGATTTTTTAGTAATGTCTCTAACTCTTTCTCATATTCTAAATAACGAACTTTGGAAACTGAACTCCTTCCCCAGTTCACAACTCCATTCGCTTTCCATTCCACAGACAGGCGAGATAGTGCATCTGACGCACAATTGTCCTTTCCTATAATATGTCGTATTTCTAAATCATACTCCTGATGAAAAAGAAACTATCCCATCAAACAACTGCGCAAAAGCTTCCTCGTCCTTAAAAATATCAATGGACTTAGTAGAGTATGAAATCCAATCTTTCTCCCATTGGACATACACATAAACTTTTTTATAGCCCTTGCCACTGCTAAAGTATCCTTTTCAATAACTGAGTAATTCCACTCACAGCTGGGTAACATACGACTGGCAAATGCTAACGTCACTTTTCTTCCGTCATTTACCGTTTCCTTGATCACATGACTAACCAATCCAAATCTTTAAACATCAGCAACCACACAAAATTCTTTGGTCATACCTGGATGCCCTAACAATATAGGATCACTAAGTTCTCGTACCAAAGCATCAGACTCTTGTTGACAACTCTCATCCCCTCTCCAAGATGTAGTCATTTATGACAACATATTAAGGTGCACAGAATTCATTATATTACGGGTAATATTACTTCTGTAAAACCTAGAAAAGCCCTCAGCTGTTACCAACTTCTAGGGAAAGGACAACATTTAATTGCCAACAGTTTCCTTGGGTTAGGTAATGTTGACTCCTGACTCACAATGTTTCCCAAAAATTCCCTAAGATCTTCAACTTTTAAATAACATGTCTGTGTGTTTCTTCCTTGTTCTAGACACTACTAATACATCATCAACATATACAAATACTTTACTTAATAATTAATCTCCTAAGGAAATATCTAATAACTGAATGAACTCTGATACACACAATTCAATCGAAATGGTAGAACTTTAAATTGATAATTTCGCGTGTTAAATAGAAGAGTCGCGTAATTCCGCAATTCCACAGCGAGTATAACCTGGCAATGGCTGGCCATGAAACCAACCATACTTAAATATGTACTTTACAGACACCCAATGAAGTCCCCCTGTACCGTTTCCTCTTTACATCAGTTCAAATAATGTAACTGATCTAATACTTCCAAGAGGCGTTAGACCTGAGTCCCTCACTCCTCTACCAGTCATTCTCTAACGCCATCTGGTAGTCGAGTAACAAGTTCTTTGACGAAATGAAACTCGTGTACTTCCATTGAATGGTAGTCCATAAAATTTGCGGTAGTCTCTCCAGCTCTCGTTGCATTTCTGTGGGCTAAACTACTCTAGTCTTAGTTTGCGTTGGATACTCTATGACGAATACTTTGCTTTAAAAGCTTTAATAAATTGATGAATAGTTGAAAATACATTTAAATTTAACATCACACTTCTATTATTACCCCATGACTCTGGAAGAACACCTCCAAACGCTTTAAGAAAAATTAAGGGATGCACACAACCAATAGTGTCGAATGTGGGAAAATCGTTACTACTGTCTCTCAGTTCCACTACGCGAACATACTCACTACAGTGAGACTTACTTTTACTAAAGGTGTGTGAAAATCCCAATAATCCTTCTCAGATTTCCTTCGATCCACTATCAGCACACTATCTGTACTACTACATGTAGTGGAAGACACAGAAGTCCGATTACCACCATCAGGTTTTCGGTTAGTGCTGATTTTATTCTGATTAAAATTCCCTTCAGATACTAAAAGGTTAGCGATTTTCATATTCTCTACTACCTATCTGTGTGCCTTGAGTTATTCAGTCTTATACACTAGTACTTAATTTATTAATCCCGGAATTAACTTTGACATGGTTGCTACTAATCTGGTCAGTCACATCCTGAAGCGCGGGACTAATAGATGTTTCCTGTTCCTCTTTTGCTTCATTTAATTTTTCCTCAATATTTCCTATTTTTGTACTAACATCTGTAAACTGAAGATTATCGTATTATTTAAAACTGCTTAAGTCATGTTTTGCTCCAACTAACTCATTCCTTGAAACACTGTTGACCTTGTGACAAATTTTCAATACTCTGTTTTGTCTCCCCACGGAATGTTTAGTATCTTCCTCTGTCTTCTTACGAAACTGTTTAATCTCCTCAAGAATTTCTGCTAAGAGGAGTGGATACTGCTCTGTCGTTTTAAAAAAGACTCTAGTATTTCCTTTAAATATCCGTACTTTACTTCACGAGCGTTGAATTCTCATAACCACACTTAAACAAGTCACAGTCCGCTTGGGATACCACTTGGTACAAAATAACTCCCTACAGTCCTTAACTCTATTCGCAATTGAAAAGGAATAGCTGTCTGACAGCAATCCCAAAAACATTCCTCCAATCAGATAAACAAATAACTCTTGTTTTATTACTTAACGTTATTTGTTCTCCATTCTCCGGAACCTTTCGAGGTGGCTACAAATAGCTCGCCGTTGGTAGGCGCAGTGAAGACATCAGAGGCGCAGCATGAAGTACAATCAGGCTGCATCCTCGTTACGCCTTATCTGTACTCGACTATGTCTCATTTGTCATAAAGTGATTTGAAGTACTATAACTAATCAAACCAATATTCTTTTCTTTTATTTAATTATATCGAGCGTTCCACTGTGAATAGATCCACTCTCTCCTTCAGGTATGTTCTGTACCATTTTCAGGAAAATAGTTTTTTCTATCACCCAACGCCCTCAGAATGTACCAACTTTACTATGTACCGTCAACAGTACAGCCTGTACCACATTGTCTATGGACACCTGTACTAATCCTTACTGCTATATGTCCTCATAACAGACAACTATACTATTATCACACTAAAAGTACTGAACGATTAGTTTGTACCCTGTTTCTGGAAAGAAATAGCTTTTTGGGTAGCTGCGAAGTTTCGCTGCATCTTCTGTACCGTAGACAAAAGGGACAACCCCTCTCCTGACCAGATGGACTGCAACTAAGGTAACTGCGTTCCCGAATCGCAAAGGCCATATGACTAGCGAGTATTTACTTCCAACAGTCACTCAAAACCTGTTTATTTAGTAGAGGACAAATTGGTTACCTCCAGCTATTCTTTTAGACCCAGGTGTATTGTTTCTCGGTAACCTGTCACACTCAGCAAGATACAGAGCTCAGAATGTCAAGAAACAGGCATTAGCCCTAGCTCAAGACAAAGCAGCAGACCATTCGCGCGCCGGCGGCGGTTGCCGAGCGGTTCTAGGCGCTTCAGTCCGGAACCGCGCCACTGCTACAGTCGCAGGTTCGAATCCTGCCTCGGGCATGGATGTGTGTGATGTCCTTAGGTTAGTTTGGTTTAAGTAGTTCTACGTTCTAGTGGACTGATGACCTCAGATGTTAAGTCCCATAGTGCTCAGAGCCATATGAACCATTTTTTAGACTATTCGCGCAATGGACTGTCTGTATATATCACGATTCAGAATGTAGGTTATTTATGTTTTTATTAAACGCTGTCCTAGGTGTACATTTTAAGCAGAATAGAGTAACATAGTTACGTGAGACAGTAGCAGCTCTCTATTCACAGTAAACTGTGAACTTTTAAGATTATTTCACATTTAATGCAAGTTTTAGCGATTTGTTAGCAGTCTTTCTTTTAAAGGTCAGAAATCACCAATACACACATCACTTCACGTGTACTGTTGGTTAAACTCGGAAGAAAAAGAAAATAAAGCATTACTATTTCTGTGTCAGTAACCATAGTCTAATCACTCGGTAATACAACAACACCCACTCTCATAGTGAAAAATTATTTGAGGTACTTGGATTTTATGCTTACAGCGGTGCGGTGTTACCTGCTGCCGAAATGAAAAGTAAGTATGAATTGGTAATTGCGAAAACACCATTAGTCCAAAAATGCAAATTTTACAAAAGAAGAAGAAACTGTATACTAGCTGTATGATGAAATGTAGGTTGCGTGCATTCAATTAAAAATCAGCTATGTCTGTTAGCTAAATTTTAACAATAAAATAATGAACTGTAAATTTACCACGTTGCTTGTAGCATTTTTTTTAAAAAAATTATGAACTTATTATGTGGTATCGGAGGGAGAACATTTTACACTAACATTTTAATATCAAAGTTTGTTAATGTTACAAAATATTAGTTTATTATATAAATTTAATATACAGTATTACTTCTAGGATAGCTTCACACCAATTGTTTATTTTTTTAAAAAAAGACATTGACAAAAATCTACGCAAAGCTTGTTGTAAACGACAGATTTCTATATGAATCATCTCCAGGAATGTCCACAGAGGCCACTGAGCCAGATCCAGATAAAATGTTTTGTACTCTTCAGGAGTATACAGCATTAGTCGTCCGACGTCTTTCAGCATTTTGACATTGACTGGAACTATGTTGTTATGTGCCATTTATGAAGGCAACTTTGGTTGTGCCTATAACGAGAGTCGCAAAGAAATTTTTTGAGACCATCTCTTTGATAGTAACACCCAATTTGCCCTATTAACTGCGATGGAAGCTCATAAATGAGGGTCATGTGAATTAAACTGTACTGTTCTGGTCCGTACAGTTTACGTAAGTGTAATCAGACAAACAGTATTGCTCATAAAATTTGGGCCACGATTTGTTGTAAACCAAAATCCCTTCTGTGTTAACAACCTATACTTGAATATTTTGATGTTTGGACCAAGTGACAATCTTTCCGATATAACCCTACAAGGAGTATATTCTGTCTTGTTTTCCCATCAAACCGTTTTACGCAAGCAGGTTTACGATGACATGCTAAAACTATATGACCACGCACAGCAGAACGCTGGAACACACATTTGAATCTGCCGGAATTTCGAAGCATTAGCTTAATCACTGAGTCGTTCTTGTTTCATACTGGGGACACGGCAGAGAACACGCGCTATTCAGAAACACATTTACACACTGTCCTGATGTAATCAACCAACAACGATCATATTTCGTTATGTCCTTTGTCAGCTGTATCTTCATGGTACAGATATAACTTGGATCTGTTGCTTTTTAGGTATGTAACACAGAATACATTAACGTTAAGTCGACGCAAATTTAATGCTTCCTGCACTGCGAGCTCAGGAATTTGCAGATACTGCATGTAACAGAAACATAATGACACCACACGCTCATTTTCTGCACACATCTTCTTTACTGCATCCATCTTTGAATTGAGTTTTCCTATTACTTCTTTTATGTACCGTTAATTGCTAATAGCTGCAGGGTTTGCTATATCGTTAAACGATTTCCTCTTAATTTTCACTGTAAGTCACTTAAAAGAGCGGCAAATTCGGTTAGTGGCTGCTCAGAGCATAACTAAAACACTCAGTGAAACCGCTGAAATATATTCCATAACACGTGCAAAAGTAACTTTATGAGCATTTCACAAATAGTTTTTACAAACAACACAGAATCTAAGTAACACACTTCTTCGCTAGAGTAATGCGTGATTTTCATAGGGGATGGTTTAATATGCTTCTCATTTATCTGCAGGTCTGACAATGGTGCCGCATTGCTTGCGGTCCTGTCTGTCATAGGATTCAACATTATTTTTCACACAATACCAAAAATCGTCGCACACGTTCATTTTCAGTGCCTAAAAGGCTGCAAATTTCCGGTTTGCACACTTTGACAGTCCCAGCTTCTGTAGTTAACACGCGATATCGATAATTTTTTTCCGGGGTCTTTTGTGCACCACGCCTTCTTTCTCGATCAGCCGCGGGAGGTATCCATTATGCGTGCTCTTACTTTCAAAATCATGAAATTTACGGAATATTTCAATCTATTCGTGATCAGAAATCACATTTCGATACAGTTTCATACACCTGAAACATATCAGTACATGGTTATCAATGCTATATGACAGAAACTGACATTACCATGCAATCCAGAACTCATGTTGTTTCTACCAATTTTTGTAATGATAACATGAGTCCATCTGCAAACATAACTTATTTGTCTGTCTTTGAGGAAAATAAAAATTTTGTCTTTAATGTTTTTATAGAAAGAAGCTTCCAGATATTTTATAACAATTCCTCCTCCTCCTGTTAAATCGTAAGTTTCTTCAGTGCTTTGTCTTACTGAGACTTTTCATTCTTTAACTGGTTTATTTTGTGGGTAAGATATGTGTAGGTAGGGAACTATACTCTAATTTTAGAATACGAACTTTTTTTTGTTCCAACAAGTAACAAAGGGTTTCTTCAATAGAAACAAACACTACTGCAGGGTGCTTACCAAACATTTGTCACGAGTGTCCTCCAAACATTTCTCTACACAGAACCCCATTTATAAAAAAATAAAAAAAATGATCGCCATCACCTCTCTGGACCCTGACATTAACTACTTGAAATTGTAACTAAGCACACAAAAACTCAGCCTCCTCAGGCAATGGCTAGCAAAATCTACCGACACCCCAATAATCTACTCTGATTCCGCTGGACCACTCGGCAATCCTAAAATGCATAACAGAATGTACGATGTGAAAAAAATTATTGATAAATAGTTCCAGAAAGACCTTCGCTGTTATGGGGATCTCTGAATATTATTCAGCATTATAGTCTCTTTGTCGAAGTCGACTTCCTGTCACCAGTAACAGTGCTGTCGTCTTCTAAAACCGAACGGGGTCGCAACCTCACCACCATCCCCCAAAAAACAGTCAGTTAATTACGTGGAGCAGATGAATAGCTTCCACTTAACAAACCTCCAACAAATTATTCCGTGAAATAGTCTCGCATCACCTATTGTGTCCTCTTGACCTTGTGAGTCACCTAATCCGCCTTCAACCCTGACTTTAGCAACGAATCAACAGTCAGTCGATTTATGTCATCAATATGCCAATGAAAACGCAACCTGGCCACATACAGTTAAGTAAGGCTCAGAGCGAACTCCCAGCTATGTAATTGCTCCAGCACACACTGCACCTGGGGAAATCCTATTATCGGTCACGAACCGCAGTTCTCACCAGTATTATCATCGCAATAATTTCATCAGCAAACGTATACACGGGGCCTTTACCATCCTGCTCAAACGCGCGGGAAATGCTAAACTCCTTTCGGCTAGTATGCTAAGAAGCCAATCAGGTCATCCCCAGCACTTATATACTCGCGGTATTTCTAATGCCGGCCAGTCAGATTAGCACAAGTAATTTAGACTAGAAATGTCGTAATTCCAAAACTAAATAATATTTAACGAAAACAAAATGCGATTTCCTTCCACAAAAGACATTACTAATAAATTTAATACTCTATGCCATTTCTGACTGCCTTTTACAAAATCAAGCTCACTCGGACTGACGTCACAAATTGCCCTACTGCGCAGCAACTTTCTCACCCTTGCATTTATATACTTTTAGTAAAATGTCACATTATCACTCTACGTATGTATCTCATTTACTCTCTGTCTCTCCAAAGCAGTCACACACCCAAAGTACAATGAAATAATAATTTTCCGACGTACTTTTAATTACGTCAGAAATCTGTGTTAATGAAACTAGAGAAATTCCATAAAATTAGGTTATACGAACCCATACTCTTGGGTGATGTTTGAATTGATTCTACAGATGAATACATTACAGTCCCTAATATGGGGCCGGCCGCTGTGGCCGAGCGGTTCTATGCGCTTCAGTGCGTAACCAAGCGGCCGCTACGGTCGCATGTTCGAATCCTGCCTCGGGCACTGATGTGTGTGATGTCCTTAGAACTACTTAAACCTAACAAACCTAAGTCTAGGGGATTGATGACCTCAGATGTTAAGTCCCATAGCGCTCAGTGCCATTTGAACCGTAATACGGTTTCACAATGCTAGCACGGATATTGTGTGTATTAGGTAAAAATTTACATCTTCGAAAGCACGGACGTTTTTGATATAAACTTAGAATCCATAGAAGTTGGTATACCAAGTATGAAAACGTATTGCACGTAGCGTTAAGCAAGTACAACGCTCGTTCTGCCCAGGAGATGGGACAAGGCGAGATAGATAGACAGACAGAGGTGTAAAAACAGAGAGGGCAGAAGAGAATATGTGAAATGCACGAGGCGTGTGAGAAAAGTATCGATACGGGCAACAATGCGAGCGATCTGGTAAAGCTGTGTTGTTCTTGTGCAGACCATTGCTTTCATCCATTCTTGATACTCAGTCTGAGTTTTCACCTCCGTACATCCATTATGTGACTTCTGAGAACGACATCAGTGATGTGACGTTTTTATTATCTGTTACGAAAATGGAACAGCGGAATTTAGAGCAAAGTTATACCACCAAGTTTGATGTTGAATTGGGGAATAAGCGTGTGTCACATTAGATCACTAGAAACCGGTCCTTAGGAATCATTTCTATCAAGGGCACAAGTTTTTACTGTCGCAAATAGATTTAGGAAGGCCGACAACACGTTGAAGCAGAACTGTGCTCAGAGAGAGACCACAACTTCAAAATCCGGCCAGAACATCGAACATGTGTGTGCTCTTGTGAGATTCTTTCTCCACAACAAAACAGTCAAGCAAGAGATTTACAAAGATGTCCTTTAAAAGCCAGGAAAAGGGTGAATCGAGTGAGACCGCACATTACGGGCAGGTGGATACTGCATTGTGACAACACTCCACTTCAAGCGGTCACATCTATCACGAATTTTTTGACCTCAAACGTAATTCTGTTCTTCCATAGCCCCATTATTCACCTGATATGAGTGTCTGCCACTTTTGTTTTCTCGAAACTGAAAAATATCTGAAAACGACATCATTTTAGATCACTGAAGAACATTCAAAAGAGTGTGACAGACATGTTAAAGGATCTACCAAATGACGTCTTTCAAATCTGATACCAATACTGCAAACGACTCTACTGGAGTGCACCTCCTGAAGGGAACTACTTTGGAGTGGACAATATTCTTGTTTGAAAAAATTAAAACTATGATAAAAAAAATCATTCTCATTACTTTTCTTACACATCTTGTACATGACATAGCTACACTTACCTGGGCCAAAGTGCTTGTACAAGGGTTGTATTCTCATAAACTGTACTTGTACAATATGTGTTCTTTGTACGCTATTTTTGCATTTGGGGAGAATGCACTGAATGAAGTGTACAAGGAATTAACGCTTTATATTTTTCCTGTTCTTGGTTTGATACCATAGCGTTGCATCGGTGCCAATGCTAAAATTTAATTTATTCTAAACTTCCTTAGTCCCAGTACTTTCCGTAAACAAAAGTGAAATTTTTTTCTGGTGCAATAGGTTAGCTTGTGTCATGAGGAAGCAAGACAACTCAATCGCAAAAACAGCGCTCCACATCAACCCAGGAGGAACAAGACTACGAGGAAGACCGGCAAAGCCGGCCGCGGTGGTCTAGCGGTTCTGGCGCTGCAGTCCGGAGCCGCGGGACTGCTACGGTCGCAGGTTCGAATCCTGCCTCGGGCATGGGTGTGTGTGATGTCCTTAGGTTAGTTAGGTTTAAGTAGTTCTAAGTTCTAGGGGACTTATGACCTAAGATGTTGAGTCCCATAGTGCTCAGAGCCATTTGAACCATTTTTGAAGACCGGCAAAGAGATGGACCGACAACGTCAGGGGAGACATGCACGTTGTTGACTTAAGACCAGAAGATGTCAACGACAGGGAGAAATGGAGGATATGTAGCAAAACAGCAGACCACGCAATTCGGTATTAATGCTTGGAAAGAAAGAGAGAGTAGGTCAGCTTGTATTAATTTTCCTGTGTCATATTCTCCCTTATATCCATGAAATTTTAATTGTGGAATAGACTGCAATGCCGAAGCTTCACTAGCGTTTAATTAATGCAACTCTGAATTGGTTTACATGGATCTCAAGTGTGATGGAATATTTCGAAACTATTATTGTGATAACCACTGTAACATGCACTTTGGTCTGTCTGTTTTCTTTCCCTCATTTCAGTTTCAAACTATATAAACTCTATACATCCGAGTGCTCACACACTTCCAACAATGTAATGCATCCCCCAGCCCTCCTTTCTATTGGTGTTATAGTATCCACCTCTCTAAAAGAGGGTTAAATAACAGAATTTTCGAAATGTATTTCTTGTTTTCCCAATTCCATAACCTGGCTTGTTGTACATTACAAAATATCTTTGAGATTATAATTTACTTTTTGGGGCGTGAGCGGAAGACGGCCTAACGGTGTGCGGGACCGTAGCCCAGCTTCATGGAGACGGTTGCGAATGGTCCTCGCCGATACCCCAGGAGCAACAGTGTCCCTAATTTGCTGGGAAGTGGAGGTGCGGTCCCCTACGGCACTGCATAGGATCGTACGGTCTTGGCCTGCATCCGTGCGTCGCTGCGGTCCGGTCCCAGGTCGACGGGCACGTGCACCTTCCGCCGACCATTGGCGACAACATCGATGTACTGTGGAGACCTCACGCCCCACGTGTTGAGCAATTCGGCGGTACGTCCACCCGGCCTCCCGCATGCCCACTATACGCCCTCGCTCAAAGTCCGTCAACTACACATACGGTTCACGTCCACGCTGTCGCAGCATGCTACCAGTGTTAAAGACTGCGATGGAGCTCCGTATGCCACGGCAAACTGGCTGACACTGACGGCGGCGGTGCACAAATGCTGCGCAGCTAGCGCCATTCGACGGCCAACACCGCGGTTCCTGGTGTGTCCGCTGTGCCGTGCGTGTGATCATTGCTTGTACAGCCCTCTCGCAGTGTCCGGAGCAAGTATGGTGGGTCTGACACACCGGTGTCAATGTGTTCTTTTTTCCATTTCCAGGAGTGTAAATATCCTCGGAGTAGTGAAGCAACTTAAATCACTTGATAAAAGCAAGTCTTCTAGTCCAGACTCTATACCAATTAGATTCCTTTCGGAGTAAGCTGACGCATTAGCTCCATACTTAACAATCATGTACAACCATTCGCTCGACGAAAGATCCGTACCCAAACTGGAAAGTTCAGGTCACACCAATATTCATGAAAGGTAGTGGGAGTAATCCACTAAATTACAGACCTATATCGTTAACGTCGATATGCAGCAGGATTTTGGAACATATAGTGTGTTCAGACACTATGAATTACCTCGAAGAAAACTGTCTATTGACACACAGCCAACATGGGTTTAGAAGACATCGTTCCTTTGAAACACAATTATCTCTTTATTCACATGAAGTGTTGAGTGCTATTGAGAAGGGATTTCAGATCGATTCCATATTTCTTGATTTCCTGAAGGCTTTTGACACTGTACCACACTAGTTGCTTGTAGCGATTTGCTTTCTTATTGAATATCGTCTGTTATGTGACTGGATTTGTGATTTCCTGTCAGAGAGGTCACAGTTCGTAGTAACTGACAGAAAGTCACCGAGTAAAACAGAAGTGATTTCTGGTCATCCCCAAGGTAGTGTTATAGGCCCTTTGCTGTTCCTTATCTATATAAACGATTTGGGAGACAATCTGAGGAGCCGTCTTAGGTTGTTTGCAGGTGACGGCTAATAAAATCAACGGATGTTCAAAACAAATTGCAAAACGATTCAGAAATGATATCTGAATGGTGCGAAAATTGGCAATTGACCGTAAATAACTAAAAGTGTAAGGTCATCCACCTGAATGTTAAAAGGGATTCGTTAAACTTCGTTTACACGATAAATCAGTCTAATCTAAAAGCCGCAAATTCAACTAAATACGTTGGTATTTCAGTTACGAACAACTGAAATTGGAAGTAACACATAGAAAATGTTGTGGGGAAGGCTTACCAAAGACTACGTTTTATTGGCGGGACACCTGGAAAATGTAACAGATCTACTAAGGAGACTGCCTACACTACGCTCGTCCGTCCTCTTTTAAAATACTGCTGCGCGGTGTGGGATACTTACCCTTTAGGACTGACAGAGTACATCAAAAAAGTTCAAAGACCGCCTCCAGTGGTGTCGCGACAGGCGTGAATGGAGGGACGAATGGAGACTTGTCGTCTTCAGCGATGAGAGTCGCTTCTGCCTTGGTGCCAATGATGGTCGTATGCGTGTTTGGCGCCGTGCAGGTGAGCGCCACAATCAGGACTGCATACGACCGAGGCACACAGGGCCAACACCCGGCATCATGGTGTGGGGAGCGATCTCCTACACTGGCCGTACACCACTGGTGATCGTCGAGGGGACACTGAATAGTGCACGGTACATCCAAACCGTCATCGAACCCATCGTTCTACCATTCCTAGACCGGCAAGGAAACTTGCTGTTCCAACAGGACAATGCACGTCCGCATGTATCCCGTGCCACCCAACGTGCTCTAGAAGGTGTAAGTCAACTACCCTGGCCAGTAAGATCTCCGGATCTGTCCCCCATTGAGCATGTTTGGGACTGGATGAAGCGTCGTCTCACGCGGTCTGCACGTCCAGCACGAACGCTGGTCCAACTGAGGCGCCAGGTGGAAATGGCATGGCAAGCCGTTCCACAGGACTACATCCAGCATCTCTACGATCGTCTCCATGGGAGAATAGCAGCCTGCATTGCTGCGAAAGGTGGATATACACTGTACTAGTGCCGACATTATGCAGGCTCTGTTGCCTGTGTCTATGTGCCTGTGGTTCTGTCAGTGTGATCATGTGATATATCTGACCCCAGGAATGTGTCAATGAAGTTTCCCCTTCCTGGGACAATGAATTCACGGTGTTCTTATTTCAATTTCCAGGAGTGTACTTCTACGTTACAAACAGGAAACCGATCTTACCACAGCCTAGCATAACTGCTTCGGTCCATATATCTCTCCAGAAAGTTCAAGATTCGACTGTACAAAACCCTGATCCACCCTGTTGCTCTATATGGCTGTGAGACATGGAGTATCCGGAAACAGGACTTCCATAAGCTCCTTGTATTTGAGAGAAAAGTGCTTCGGAAGACCTTCGGTCCGGTTCTGGATGCAGATACAGGGGAATGGAGGATCAGATACAACCAAGAGCTTGAGGAACTATACGAGCAGCCCAACATAGCAGGAACTGTCAAAGCCAAACGAATGGAGTGGGCCGGCCATGTGGCCCGGATGGAAGATCACAGATGGCCTCGGAAGCTCCTGGATTTCACACCTACAGGAAAGAGACCGCCAGGGAGACCCAAGAAGCGTTGGGGGGATGGACTCCATGAAGATTTAAACCAAGTGTCAATAGATGTGAACGGATGGTGGATAGCAGGAATGGACAGAATACAGTGGAGGAGGAAACTTGCAGATGCGTGCGGTCCACAGGGCCTGATCACGTAGTAGTAGTAGTAGTAGTAGTAGTTACTCACGTTGGCAGCTGTTCTCGATTCGAATTCTGGAATGTTTACTTCGTCTTCTTTTGTGAAGGCATTTCGGAAGGCTGTGTGTAGTAACTCAATGTCGCTACGGCAACCCTGTGTTCACTAATCGGTGTATCGGATTTGATACTCGTTATTAACTCAGAATTATTTCTTGCTAAGAGGTCAAGTATGTTTTCACAACCGTTTACTATTCGCGTGGGGTCATGAACTAAGTGCTCGAAATCATTTTATGCACACCTTCGGAATTTCGCCAACATATCGAGGATAAATTAAAGTCACCACCAAATGTTGCCCTATGAGTCGGGTACGTGTTTGAAATCAAACTCAAGTGTCCTTTGAAACTTTTAGCAACTGTACCATCTAAATTGGTAGGTAGGTAAAGGATCCTACTATTATTTTATTCCGGTTGCTAATAATGACCTCTGCTCATACTAACTCACAGGAAGTATCTGCTTCAGTTTCACGACAAGTTAAACTACTTGTAACAGCAACAAACACGCCACCGCCAACCGTGTTATCCCATCTTTTCGGAACACCGTTAGGTTCTTCGGAAAAATTTCCGCTGAGCTTATATCCAACTTTAGCAAGCTTTGAGTGCCTTTAAAGATTTGAGCATCAGTGCTTTCTATCAGCAATTGGAGCTCTGGTATTTTCCCAACACAGCCCCCAACTACCAATTATCCTGCCCTCTATGATTGCCCGGAACTTGCAGACTGAGTGGTTTCAAATTATTAAACAAATTAGTAATAATTAATGACAGTCGTAATAAGCCTAAAAACAACAGGTTTCAAAATTATGTTTTAACTATCAGATAATTTCATAGTCCAGCCCCCCCCCCCCCCCTAAAACCATGGACCTAGCCGTTGGTGGGAGGCTTGCGCGCCTCAACGATACAGATAGCCGTACGGTAGGTGCAACCACAATGGAGGGGTATCTGTTGAGAGTCCAGACAAACGTGTGGTTCCTGAAGAGGGGCAGCAGCCTTTTCAGTAGTTGCAGGGGCAACAGTCTGGATAATTGACTGATCTGGCCGTGTAACACTAACCAAAATGGCCTTGCTGTTCTGGTACTGCGAACAGCTGAAAGCAAGGAGAAACTACAGCCGTAATTTTTCTCGAGGACATGCAGCTTTACTGTATGATTAAATGATGATGGCGTCCTCTTGGGTAAAATATTCTGGAGGTAAAATAGTCCCCCGTTCGGATCTCCGGGCGGGAACTACTCAAGAGGACGTTGTTATCAGGAGAAAGAAAACTGGAGTTCTACGGATCGGAGCGTGGAATGTCAGATCCCTTAGTTGGGCAGATAGGTTAGAAAATTTAAAAAGGGAAATGGATAGGTTAAAGATAGATATAGTGGGAATTAGTGAAGTTCGATGCCAGGAGGAACAAGACTTTTGGTCAGGTGAATACCGGGTTATAAATACAAAATCAAATAGGGATAATGCAGGAGTAGGTTTAATAACGAATAAACAATAGGAGTACGGGTAAGATACTACAAACAGCACAGTGAACGCATTATTGTGGCCAAGATAGACACGAAGCCCACGCCTACTACAGTAGTACAAGTTTATATGCCAACTAGCTCTGCAGATGACGAAGAAATTGATGAAATGTATGATGAGATAACAGAAATTATTCAGGTAGTGAAGGGAGACGAAAATTTAATAGTCATGGGTGATTGGAATCCAAGAGTAGGAAAAGGGAGAGAAGGAAACATAGCAGGTGAATATGGTTTGGGGCTAAGAAATGAAAGAGGAAGCCGCCTGGTAGAATTTTGCGCAGAGAATAACATAATCATAGCTAACACTTTGTTTAAGAATCATGAAAGAAGGATGTATACATGGAAGAATCCTGGAGGTACTAAAAGGTATCAGATAGATTATACACTCCTGGAAATGGAAAAAAGAACACATTGACACCGGTGTGTCAGACCCACCATACTTGCTCCGGACACTGCGAGAGGGCTGTACAAGCAATGATCACACGCACGGCACAGCGGACACACCAGGAACCGCGGTGTTGGCCGTCGAATGGCGCTAGCTGCGCAGCATTTGTGCACCGCCGCCGTCAGTGTCAGCCAGTTTGCCGTGGCATACGGAGCTCCATCGCAGTCTTTAACACTGGTAGCATGCCGCGACAGCGTGGACGTGAACCGTATGTGCAGTTGACGGACTTTGAGCGAGGGCGTATAGTGGGCATGCGGGAGGCCGGGTGGACGTACCGCCGAATTGCTCAACACGTGGGGCGTGAGGTCTCCACAGTACATCGATGTTGTCGCCAGTGTTCGGCGGAAGGTTCACGTGCCCGTCGACCTGGGACCGGACCGCAGCGACGCACGGATGCACGCCAAGACCGTAGGATCCTACGCAGTGCCGTAGGGGACCGCACCGCCACTTCCCAGCAAATTAGGGACACTGTTGCTCCTGGGGTATCGGCGAGGACCATTCGCAACCGTCTCCATGAAGCTGGGCTACGGTCCCGCACACCGTTAGGCCGTCTTCCGCTCACGCCCCAACATCGTGCAGCCCGCCTCCAGTGGTGTCGCGACAGGCGTGAATGGAGGGACGAATGGAGACTTGTCGTCTTCAGCGATGAGAGTCGCTTCTGCCTTGGTGCCAATGATGGTCGTATGCGTGTTTGGCGCCGTGCAGGTGAGCGCCACAATCAGGACTGCATACGACCGAGGCACACAGGGCCAACACCCGGCATCATGGTGTGCGGAGCGATCTCCTACACTGGCCGTACACCACTGGTGATCGTCGAGGGGACACTGAATAGTGCACGGTACATCCAAACCGTCATCGAACCCATCGTTCTACCATTCCTAGACCGGCAAGGGAACTTGCTGTTCCAACAGGACAATGCACGTCCGCATGTATCCCGTGCCACCCAACGTGCTCTAGAAGGTGTAAGTCAACTACCCTGGCCAGCAAGATCTCCGGATCTGTCCCCCATTGAGCATGTTTGGGACTGGATGAAGCGTCGTCTCACGCGGTCTGCACGTCCAGCACGAACGCTGGTCCAACTGAGACGCCAGGTGGAAATGGCATGGCAAGCCGTTCCACAGGACTACATCCAGCATCTCTACGATCGTCTCCATGGGAGAATAGCAGCCTGCATTGCTGCGAAAGGTGGATATACACTGTACTAGTGCCGACATTGTGCATGCTCTGTTGCCTGTGTCTATGTGCCTGTGGTTCTGTCAGTGTGATCATGTGATGTATCTGACCCCAGGAATGTGTCAATAAAGTTTCCCCTTCCTGGGACAATGAATTCAAGGTGTTCTTATTTCAATTACCAGGAGTGTATAATGATAAGACAGAGGTTTAGGAACCATGTTTTAAATTGTAAGACATTTCCAAGGGCAGATGTTGACTCTGAACACAATCTATTGGTTTTGAACTGTAGATTAAAACTGAAGAAACTGCAAAAAGGTGGAAATTTAAGGAGATGGGACCTGGATAAACTGAAAGAACCAGAGGTTGTACAGAGCTTCAGGGAGAGCATAAGGGAACAATTGACAGGAATGGGGGAAAGAAATACAGTAGAAGAAGAATGGGTAGCTTTGACGGATAAAACAGTGAAGGCAGCAGAGGCTCAAATAGTAAAAAAAAACCAGCGCTAGTAGAAACCCTTGGGTAACAGAAGAAATATTGAATTTAATTGATGAAAGGAGAAAATATAAAAATGCAGTAAATGAAGCAGGCAAAAAGGAATACAAACATCTCAAAAATGATATCGACAGGAAGTGCAAAATGGCTAAGCAGGGATAGCTAGAGGACAAATGTAATCATGTAGAGGCTTATCTCACTACGGGTAAGATAGATACTGCCTACAGGAAAATTAAAGAGACCTTTGGAGAAAGGAGAACCATGAATATCAAGAGCTTTGATGGAAACCCAGTTCTAAGCAAAGACGGGAAGGCAGAAAGGTGGAAGGAGTATATAGAGGGGTGAATGCAAGGGCGATGTACTTGAGGACAATATTATGGAAATGGAAGAGGATGTAGATGAAAATGAAATGGGAGGTTAGATACTGCGTGAAGAGTTTGACAGAGCGCTGAAAGACCTGAGTCGAAACAAGGCCCCCGGAGTAGACAACATTCAATTAGAACTACTGACAGCCTTGGGGGAGCCAGTCCTGACAAAACTCTACCATCTGGTGAGCAAAATGTACGAGACAGGCGAAATACCCTCAGACTTCAAGAAGAATATAATAATTCCAATCCCAAAGAAAACAGCTGTTGATAGGTGTGGAAATTACCGCACTATCAATTTAATAAGAAACGGCAGCAAAATACTAACACGAATTCTTTACAGACAAATGGAAAAACTGGTAGAAGCCAACCTTGGGGAAGATCAGTTTGAGTTCCGTAGAAATGTTGGAACAATTGAGGCAATACTGACCCTGCGACTTATCTTAGGAAATAGATTAAGGAAAGGCAAACCTACGTTTCTAGCATTTATAGACTTAGAGAAAGCTTTTGACACTGTTGATTGGAATACTCTCTTTCAAATTCTGAAGGTGGCAGGGGTAAAATACAGGGAGCGAAAGGCTATTTATAATTTGTACAGAAAGCAGATGGCAGTTATAAGAGTCGAGGGGTATGAAAGGGAACCAGTAGTTGGGAAGGGAGTGAGAGAGGGTTGTAGCCTATCCCCGATGTCATTCAATCTGTATATTGAGCAAGCAATAAAGGAAAGAAAAGAAAAGTTCGGAGTAGGTATTAAAATCCATGGAGAAGAAATAAAAACTTTGAGGTTCACTGATGACATTGTAATTCTGTCAGAGACAGCAAAGGACTTGGAAGAGCAGTTGAACGGAATGGATAGTGTCTTGAAAGGAGGATATAAGATGAACATCAACAAAAGCAAAACGAGGATAATGGAATGTAGTCGAATGAAGTAGGGTGATGCTGAGGGAATTTGATTAGGAAATGAGACACTTAAAGTAGTGCTAAAGTAGAAGCTTTCGAAATGTGGTGCTACAGACGAATGCTGAAGATTAGATGGGTAGATTACATAACTAATGAGGAGGTATTGAATAGAATTGGGGAGAAGAGGAGCTTGTGGCACAACTTGACTAGAAGAAGGGATCGGTTCGTAGGACATGTTCTGAGGCATCAAGGGATCGCCAATTTAGTACTGGAGGGCAGCGTGGAGGGTAAAAATCGTAGAGGGAGACCAAGAGATGAATACACTAAGCCGATTCAGAAGGATGTGGGCTGCAGTAAGTACTGGTAGTTGAAGAAGCTTGCACACAATAGAGTAGTATGGAGAGCTGCATCAAACCAATCTCAGGACTGAAGACCACAACAACAACAACAGCATGATTGCCTGAATCTTGCAGACTTAGTGGTTTCAAATTATTAAGCAAATTAGCAATAATTAATGACAGTCATAATAAGCCTAAAAACCACAGTTTTGTTTAAAAATTATGTTTTAACTACCTGATAATTTCATAGTCCATAAGAAGCTGATGCCTTTCGACCATAGACGTAACGATGACCATGACTCGCTGTTGAAAGCTGCTGTCCGCTGCCTTTTCTTACTTAATATGGGGGCGTTATGAAGCGCTGTGCCTATTGGTCATTCTGATTTTCTTAATTTTTTTTTCATAGAATTGCTCTTTTTCAGAGCATAGTGACTCAGTTAATTGGGCAACTATCGAAGATAACAACACAAAACACGTAGCGTTACCTTTAATGCAAATGATGACGTTCCTAGAGAATTCATATAAAAAGTTATCCTGAACGGTTTCAGCGTATAGTAGGGAATTGGCATCAGAATGAAAAACAATCTGAGTCACTCCAGTTTATTTTCCTTACCCAGATTTGCATACTCACAATAAATATGTGAAAGACGTGAATTGGTAGAATGTAAGACATATCTTGGTAGTGTATGAAAATCGCTAATCATGTGGATAAATGCACAGGTTGCGCATTCAGCAACAGAAAGTGACTGACTGGCCGACAATGTTATCACAGCTATAGCCGACCCGTAATTTAAGTGAGTCGTATCAACAAGGAGCGGCGCTTTACAATTACCAACACTTTTCTGGATTATAATCTGGTACGAAACTAATGGTAAGGTTAATACTTAAACAAGACAATTTTCCATAACTCGACACATGCGGTACTCTAAAAACTTTTACGCGTGTGGTGCGACATTAAACACAAATCATAAAGGATTACCATTTCATTCGTATTTACACTTCTTCTGCTGCAGTGCGACTGCACAATTGGTTATGAAAATTTTGCACTTGGTGTTTTGCCTGGCTACAGCATTGATTTGCCTTTGTATAGTCAAAAAACCTGTGTTTACTTTAACAATACAACCACCTTTAACCATTCTGTTGTGCGTTACAACCATTCGGCTCAATATTCCCGAATTGGAAATTCTAACTGGGATAGCTGTACTTAAAACTATCTTCACCTATAGGTCGTCGTTAGTAGAATGATTAGTACGAATTTTAGAGTATGGTACGTTTCCCGTGTGAAAGGAAAAATGGAATTATTGTTACTTTTTACTCAGAACTTGCATTATATGTAAAATTTATTTACCACCTCTTTTTGGTCACATACTGTTTTGAGTGAAAATCATTTCAAAAACTAAGTTTCATGGTTTTACCTCAAACTATTCCTAAGCCGTGGCGTCTCTCTCTAGGTGATGATGTAGACATATAGCATTCTCAAAGGGAAAACATCAAGTAAGTGAGATGAAACACGTGGTTACCACAAAAAAAAAAAAATGAACAGCTTCAATTATATAGGAACTATCTGCATTAAATATAAATATCGAACTGAAAGCCATTTACATACACGGTTTTATTAAATATTACATGCCGTTTAACGCGTCGGCTAGAAGACAACTAATAATTTCTCAGAGGGTGGTAACAATTTTAGATTGATTCTGTTTACGGCAAAGTTAAATTCAGTTTTCGACACACATATTATAGTTAGATCTGAATTAAGCACGAAGCTCACATTTTCCTAACGGGTGTGGTTAGTTATTCCCATAAACAACTGAGACAAACAGTGTAAAAGAAGCCTTAAATACTTTCTGCGTGCGTTTCGCTTGTCTTGTGCGAGAATCTCCACTCGGGTTTAACACTCTGAATTATTTCAGGCGCTATTCTTGGGCATCCAGTCCGTTTGACGGCTAGACTTAAATCCTCCAAAAACAATAACATCGATATTGCAAAAGAGACGCCACACGCAACAATGAACGACAGTTGACGATCGCTAAGGTTATATCCGCGGAAACGCATCCCTTCATTCTCTTCAAGATGTCGCAGCGCGTCGGAAGTGTTCCTGACTCTGTGCCGGAGGCGAAGAGGAAGCCGTACTACGTGCCGTGGCACGAGTACGGAAAGGTAAGTGATACGTTGCACACGGTTTCCGGTAAGATCCGTAGCAGTGGAAAGTGCACAGACTAGAAGCTACAGAATTCGGATGCAGTGTGCAGCGCTCCTCTTTCATAAAACGACTTTAATACGGACTCAGCGACTTTGGAAGTCACGTCCAACGATATTACTGATTATGAAAGACAAAGATACTGCAACACAGTGTAGTAGCTATTTCTTTCCTTGAAATGCGGGTCGATTTGCGTGGTTTTGTGTGCTATGCAGTTCGTAAATAGACGAAATGTAAAAGACGTTGTGTATGACTATCGAAATTCCCTTATCGTTGATACACATTTCAAAGTGCAAGGATTAAATCACTGTAGTTTCCATTTTGTATCTATTTTGAGTTTCAGTAATAATTTGTTGAACTGGCGTGAACTTATAGCGTGTGCAACTCATCCGTAGTACATTCCTGATGGTAATCCGTTGTCGTACGTCATAGCCAGTCTCGTGATAGTACACGGTAGCAACTGAAAATCAATCACTTCGGTTTTTTTTTCCGACTTTAGCTCCATTTCTGAAACTGTGGCTAAAAATTGCTCCGAGTGAAGAAAATTTGGTTCTAGTGAAGCAGGGGATACAGCCCGTCGGCTTTGATCAATGACGTCATACATTAGTCACGGATAGTAATGTCTTCACTTCGAGGCATAGATAATAAAGCAGTTCTGTGTTCTGGATAAGCGCTATCATCGCACATTAAAATAATTATTCGTAATGATATTGAGGTAATTTGGAGTATTAGTTTGTTATTGTAGAACAATTTTTAGTGTCTTATTTTCGTTTATAGGAATGGATTTGACTGTTTGTGGGTATGTAATTTTCGTTACTGTCTGTCTAGGCGAGCTTCGGTTATTCCTCGATATTTCCGTGTGATAAGTTCACTTTCCCATTAGCTTCTTTCACTGTATTTCACTATTTTGACATATTTCACTGTTTCATGTTTGCACCAATGTGTGTATTTTAGTGTTGTGAAGTACGTAACAGAAAATTCTCAGCTGTCGATCTTCTTTCGTTTCCCAGCACTAGTATCAGTACGACATTTTCGAATGTGTACTTGCTATATTACAGGCGAAACCCCTGGCACAGCTACAACTTGTATCTCGTTCTTCACTTCGCCTTTATACTGACGACACAACTAAAATTTGTACCCCGTCCTTCACTTCGCCTTTACACTGACACAATATATGTCAATTGGCGAGCAACATACAAATGTTGCATATACCTATATAGCTTAAATAACGAATGGGATACTATTAGCGTACAAGACAACAAGAAAACTGTACCCCATAGTGAAGTACGGGATACAAATTGTACATGTGTAGTCTTCTTGTCTCCGTGTAGTTCAATTGAGGTACAGGTTGCAAATGTATCTTACGTCTGTTTCCACCTTTTTGTTACCAGTGTACATATATAGAGGTCAACGGAAATCTGGTATACATATATTACATACGTAGGCCCTTCTGTCATCAGTAGTACTAATATGTATGTAAGAAAAGACTGTTAGTAATAGCGGAGACGAAATAAACAACACATCTACAATTTGTCTCCCATGTTCCACTTAGGGTTTACTGAAGCGGAGGATACATCGTTCGAGAGAAGAACAGGACAGTAATGCTAGTGAAAACGAAGATATCGACTTACGGCAAAGTCCTATTCAAACTGTACTTAAGCAACACACTTCGAATGAGCTTTTAATTTGTATCCTGTGTTTCATTTACGGTTTAGTGAAGCAGGGGATACATAGTTCAAGTGAACAATAGGACATCAATGCTAGTTGAAACTAAGAAATCGACGTACGCTGAACTTGTATCCCGTACTGCACTTAAGCAATACAATTCGAAAGAGTTTCGAGATACAACTGACATACATGTGACGTGATGTATTCTTTGCTAATAATATATTTCATTCATTTATTTCCATTGTATTTTTCGGAGAAATACTAAGATACAAACACGCGATATCGTTAACATGAAAATACTACTGGCCCTTATATATGTGAAGTATAGTTTTTCTTTCTTGCATTCCTTTGTTTCTCAACATTCTTCTCAGCTCTTTCATCTTTGTAATACATGCTCTCTGGCCAATTCTGACGTCATTGGTCAAAGCCGACGGGTTGTATCCCCTGCTAAACTAGAGCCCCCTTTTTAATAAAGTTTTACATCGGTACTACACAATAAGTGTTCTTCCTCATTAAATGTTTCCTGCAACATAAACTTTCATAGTAGGTTAGAAAACATCTTGGAGATGATCTGTCCTGAAAAGTCATGATTACAATAAGACACGACACGTCACACCCACAATCAATTCCAAATTAGCACATGCACAAAGTATCATTTACAAATAAAATAAAGTATATAGCCTTGCTCAATTAATCTCATTTGTCATTTCCTGTAGAGTGTTTTTTGTGCATATTGTGTTCATGTGGATTGTGGTGTGAGTGTGAATAGCAAATCAAGTGTCTATCATGTCAATTAATATATCAGGTTCAGGGCAGCAATTATCTCCGGTCATTTAGTCTGTCAGCTTGTCTGCAGGGTATTAATAAATATAATCAGTAACTGTGCTTTGCGTGAAAATTGTTAGTTCTTCTTGTGTCTTATCTTCTTGCTGCTGCTGTTATTGCTGGTGCTGTAAAACGTAGATACTTAAGATTATAGCTTATATCTTTTTCTTCTTCCAGCTTGAAGTACCAGATGTGACTTACCTTGTTGTTGTATCAGCATACTCTGCTAAGCGCTAAAAGTTTTCAATTCTTTGTGAGGGTACAAACCTAAAATTCTCTTATTCTTGGGGTTTAGTAACAGATATGCTCCAGGGTGTGGTACACCAATGATTGTGTAAGGACCTTCATATAATGGACGCCACTTGACATTACGTTTTAGAGGTGATGACAATTTGTAGTGAGTCTTAAGTAAAACTTGCATGCCTATTGTAAAGTTTTGCCTTCTTTTCAGATTAGCACCATAGTTCTTATTTCTAATGTCAGCTTGTTCAGTAATTGCAATGAGTACTTCCCTCACCTTTTCCTCATGTGAAGGTTTGGTGTCAGAAAATTCTGGTAGTGGGTTGCTCCATTCATTAGTTTCCTTTGTGTCAAACATGATTTCTCTGGGAGTATAGGGTGTGTTGTATATATTTAAATTGATGTGTATTTCCTCAAAAAGTGCTAGGTAATGTATCCAGTTTGTGTGTTGAGGTATAAGTTCTCATGAATCTATATAATTCTCTAAAAATTCTCTCTCAAGGGTTAGATGATGCATGAAACTTTGAAATAAAGATACTCTTAATGTTATTGTCCTTTAGAAATTTTCTCCAGATGAAACCTACATAATATGTGGCGTTATCTGATAGAATGGCTTTAGATTTTCCACAGTATGGCATGTAATCATTTGTGAATCTTCTGATGATGGTGTTTGCTGTGGGTGACTTAATGGCAAAAAGTTTGATGTGCTTAGAAAATATGTCATAAAATGCTAGAATGTATTTGCAACCTCCGATGCTAGTTGGATGAGGTCCGCTAACATCTGTACAAAGTATCTCTCTAGGTACAGTGGGTAAGATAGAGTGCAAATCTGTTTTGGTGGATTGATTTTGTGGCTTGGATTTTTGACATACGAGACATTTGCTGATAACATCATGTATTTTTCTTCTCATGTTTGGAAAATAGCAATATGTATGTAACTTGTTTAGACATTTCTTTGTTTCGTAGTGTCCCCAAACTGTGTGAGTGTGTGCAACGAGATTGTGTACAGAATCTTGTGGTATGCAAACGCACCAGTTAGTAGCATTTGTGTGTCTTTTGTAGAAAAGTATGTTGTTGTGTAACATGTATCTGTCTTGTAAAGTGTCATTGTGTTGTTGTGCTATGATTTGTTTTATTTTGTACCAATGTGGATCTGAATCTTGTAGTGTTGCCATGTTCTTGCATAGGTCTTTGTAGTATTGTGTAAACTGTTTGTCTTGCATGAGTAATATTCTGTAGTCGTGTGTGTTCTCAAAGTCTGTATTGTTATGGTGTAATCCTTGCGGTAGTCTTGAAAGTGGGTCAGCTATTATGTTGTCTTTTTCCTTGATGTGCTTGATTTCAAAAGAGTAATTCTGTAATGCAAGTGCCCATCGTGTAAGTCTAAGATGAATGAGTTTACATGACAAAAGGAAGGTAAGTGCTTGATGGTCAGTGTATATAATGGTGTGTCTTCCATACAGATAATAATTAAACTTTTTAAATGCCCATATAATAGATAATGTTTCCAATTCTGTGGTGGAGTAAGATCTTTCACTTTCCGTTAAAGTCCGACTGGCAAAACCAATGATCTTAATATGTTCGGAAGTTTATGTTTTAACAAGTTGGAATAAACAACATCCCAAACCAATGTTTGATGCATCACAAGCAATACAAAAGTTCAAATTGAAGTCTGGATGTTCCAGCATGTTAGAATTTACTAAGGCTTCTTTGATTTTAGTAAAGTCATTTTCACAGTCTTGGTTCCAAATCCATACCTGGTTCTTCTTTAATAAGTTTAGTAAGTATCTGCTATTGAGGAACTGTTTAGGTATGAATCGTCTGAAAAATGAGCATAGACCGAGAAATGATTTTAACTGTTTCTTTGTAGTGGGACTGGGGAAATGTCTGATAGCATCTAATTTTGAAGGGTCAGGTTTAATGCCTTGTGTGTTGATGATGTGTCCTAGGTATTTGATCTCAGAACAAGCAAATCTAGATTTACAAAGATTGGCAGTGATTCCAGCTTGTGTGAATCTGCATAGTAAAGTGTTCACGGTATCAGTGTGTTCCTTCCATGTTTTTGAGGCAATCAGTATGTCATCTACATAGTGTGTAACAGTTTCTAGTAAATCATCACCGAGTACAGAGTTTAGTGTAGTAATGAATAACCTGAGCTTACATTTAGGCCAAATGGTAATACACAAAATTGATAAGTTCTGCCACCAAACATAAAGGCTGTATATTTTCTGGATTCTTTGCTTATTGGCACCTGCCAAAACGAATTTTTAAGGTCTATTGTAGAGAAATATTTTGCATCCAAGAATTTCTGAAATTGTTAGTCAAGATTTTCTGGTTGTGTCCTCACAGATAAGATAATTTGGTTGATAGCTCTTGCATCTAATACTAACCTGATACTTCCATTGTGTTGGTTGGTTTGGGGAAGGAGACCAGACAGCGAGGTCATCGGTCTCATCGGATTAGGAAGGATTGGGAAGGAAGTCGGCCGTGCCCTTTCAGAGGAACCATCCACTTCCATTGTGTCTTTTCACTACATGCAAATGGCTACAATATGGAGATGTTGATGGTTTTATTATATTCCATGTAATCATTTTCTTTAGTTCTTCCCAAACCGCATGTCGCAGAGTAGAGGTACATTGTATGACTTGTGGTAATGGATTTGGTGAGGCTTGACTTCAGTTGTATACATATATATGTTGCTCCTACCTGGCTTACTAATGAAAACATCCTTATTCTTAAGTAAAATATGTTTAAGCTGGGATCTCTCCTCTTCATTAATAGCATCACATTCTGATAACTTAGAATTAATTTGTGTAAGTACATCATTAACTACCTCACTGTGTGATACAGGTTGTCGTGTGGAATCTATGTCAGTCTCGCGTATAATCTGTATCTTGTAGCCAGAACAGTGCTTGTTATGGTCTACTAGTTCAGAGCCCAAGTTCAAAACTATGTCTCTGCCTTCATACTTAAAATAACAAATGCCTTTGGAGAAGCCTATAGTGCAGTCCTTCTCGCAAAGGAAATCAATATCCAATATACAATTGGCAGCAAGGTTTTGGACAACTAGGAAAGGCCATTGTATAATTCCATTTCCCATATTAACGGTCACAAATACCTGCTTATTAACTCTACTTGACTTATTACCTAATGCAGTTAATATTAAACCGTTTTGAACTGGGAACTCTGGTATCTTAGAAGTTTTCTTCATCATAGTATAAAAATTGTGAGAAATCACACTGACAGCAGCTCCTGTATCAATAATTATGTTAGTAGGTATACCTCCTACAGTGCCTGAGGTGGAAGACAGGACAAATCTTTTCTTTACATTGTGACAGTGTGTGTTGTCATTTATCAGATCATGAGCTAAGTTTCCACTTTCATTATATCTTAAGAATAGTGTAGGCAACTCTTGTTGTGTAAATGTTAATTTTTCTTGTTTCACAGTTTCACTAGCAAGTGTGTATTCAAACACAGTTTCTAAATTGAAGTTGCCCCCCAAATGTTCCTCAGTCACAACCTGGGGCTCAGTAATGACTGGTTCTAGTTTACCTGGTTTGTCATGTCATTGGCAAGTGTAGTTGTAATTTCATTAGCTATCTCAATAATATTTACATTAGGATATTGTCTTTGCCAATCGCCTGTCTGTTTTCGGCTGGCTGAAGTCACTTGTTGGTTTGTGTTGCTCGTTTGTGCAAAATTCCCTTGTGGCATCTGAATATGATTTTGTGGTGGCAGTTGCTGTGTTTGCCACTGTCTCACATAATACTGGTTGTCGTTCTGGTTAAAGTGCGGTGTAGGTGTTCCATTTCTTGTGTAATCTGTGTTGTTGTTTCTTTGCCAGTGTTTCTGTTTGGCTTTGTGTCCATTGTTGTTTCTATTATTCCTACTTGAACTAAAATTATCGTTTCTTCGTTTTTTTATGGGTTATCTCCCTGTGTATAGTTATAGTTGTTGTTTGTGTGCAGCTGTGAGTTGTGGTGATTGTTCTGCACATTTACTGTGTGTTGTGAATTTTGCTGCGTGTTTGGTAATGTAGCAATGTAGACATGTTGATTCCTACTGCGTGAGTTGTGTGTTGGTTCGTGTTCTTCATACAGTAAATCAACAGCATCTAACTTTTCCAAAAAATTTTCAGGATCGTCGTCCGGTATGTACAGTAATTTCTCTTTAATATTAAAAGGTAGTCTTGCTTTCAGTGATCGGATCACATCTTTTGGTTTCACTGGTTCATTAAGGAAGTGTATCATGTTTAGGTACTTCTCGAAGTATCTGCGCAGGTTGCCGTTTTTAGGATTGAAGTGTTCGGGTTCAGTGACTTTTTTGCGGATACGTTCCTGCACAGTGGGTGACCAAAACTTATTCAAGAAGGCGCGTTCAAACTGCTCGTCTGTTACACATTTGTCACTTTCATGGTAAGCCCAGACAGCAGCGTCCCCTTGAATGTAATCCACAACGTACGCAATGCGTTTGTGGTCGCTCCACGAACGTGGGAATGCATTCCTAAACGGTTTTAAGAAGATGACAGGGTGTACAGCGTTTTTGCCTGCTATAAAAGGTTGGAATTTACGGTGCTTGAATAGACTTTCTTCTTCTTCGTTGTGTGTTCGTGTGTTTCTTTCCGTGTAATCATTGAATTCTTCCCTGTGTGTACATATTTCTTCATCAAAATGATAATTGTATTGTATTTCTGGAGATGGGTTATCTGTTGCTATGCGCGTCAGTGTATTGTGTATTTGAGTGTTGAATTTCGTGTGTGTACATGTGTTCATTTCCGAATCGAGATTTTCTTCTGTGTGTGTTAAAATGTGTTGTGGGTGTACTATTCTGTTGTGCTTGGCATTGAGTTGTCTTTGTTTGCATATCGTCATCGATTACTTGCCTATTGTTCATGTATTCCACTACATAATCGTGCACAATATGTGGCAATTTGTTTTGTATACATTCTTCAAAAATTTGGTCTTTGTGTGCTGTCCATTGTTTAAATTGTGAATTAATGCGAGAAAAATGGGGTTCTGCCTCTCTCTGTATTGTTGTGTGAATCTGTTTGTGAATGTCAGCTACGTTTGTTTCTATAGTATTCACCTTTAAATTAATTTCGTCACATGCGTGCGTGTTTGATTCTAATTTGCAATTAATACTGTCACAGGTTTTTGTCAATTCATGGATGTGATTGGCATTGTCGCTTTGTCGTAACTCTAAATTTTCAAATTTTTCCGTAAGATCGTCGACCTGTTTGGAAAGACGTGTATTAATTTCATCTACCTTTTGAGTCAGTGTGGCGAAGTCTGATTTTATCTCATTCCTGAAGGCTGCATTGTCTGTCATTAATTGTGTGAATTTTTCTTCGTTATCTTGCTTAATATTGGATATGCCTTCCAAAATTGGATTCAGTATAGCGGCAAAATTTTGATTGCAAAATGAGCTTGCCACCTCCGCGTCATTAGACTTGACGTGGTCTCTCACGTTTGGTTCTGAATTGCTCCTTTCGGCGTTTGTGTGTGTGTGTGTGTGTGTGTGTGTGTGTATCGGGTTATTTTGATGTGTTTGCGTGTCTGCATTAATTTCTGTGTCTGAATGTGTCTGTGTATCCATGTTTGCATTACTTGATTGTTGTTCCATTGTGTACTGGTGTCGAGTGTTTACCATATCGTCAATAAATTGTGTGCAAGAAAAATTGTTTAAACGCGTAGTGTGAAAATGTACTGCCTATGTGTTTGTTTAAATGACTGAGAATGATTGAAAGATGACTTTCAAGATCGAAAGTAGCATACTTGTTAATGTTGACTAGCCATGCTGTTGAATCTTGTGCAATGTCGGCCATATTGTGCTATGTAACTTGCGTATTGTTGGATCGGAGTGTAATCGCCTGAATAATGAGATTTCGCGGAATTTGGAAAAAAATAATGAATGGAAACTGAATATTGAATTTAATGCTGAGAAAAATAATTTTGAATGAAAAATGTGCTTGGAATAAATTGTGGATGCGCGAGTGCTGCGTCTTACTGTAGATGTCGTCTTGGTGCGAAGATTGCATTTCCAGTCCAAATTGTCTCCAGATTTTATTCGTTTTCTTCAATATTCTCGCCACATAGGTTGTTGCCGGTCAGGATGTACATGAAAAAGAACAATTAGTTGTAGTACAGATACAATAATGAGTCCTGGCACATAGTCGCCAGTTTAACAAGTAAAAAATAAAGTAATAATATAGTAATTTATACTAATAATATGTAATAATAATATATAATAATTGTAGTTATTGTTTTGGATAAGTAAGTAATTGAGAGATTAAAATTTACGCGATGAATTTATCGAGCTTCGCACGTCCGAAGATGTACGGAACGTAGCCAGGGCTCATTATATATATTTTTTGTTGACAAAGTCTGCTATCTGACCTCAGCTTCAATCATGAAAATGGAGTGACTAAAACTACTAAAACAAAGAAAAGCATATGATTAAATAAAACATATATTCGTTTTAACATGTACATTACGATATAACTGACACGTAAAATTCTAGATAAATAATGGCAGATCATTCACAAATGAGAGCGACTTATTAATTCTGCGCCTTTTTTCTGCTAATAAATATCAATATGGCTAACCGTTGAGCCGCACAAAATATTATGTCCTTCTAAGACAACGAATGACATCAGAGTGTGCTGATGCCTACTGGCTGTGGCAAGAGAGCGGTGTTAATTCCTTTATTTTGCTTTCTCTTGTCTTAAAAAATCGATTCATATACTCTAAGTGCAGTAAATTAAATAATGTCTGTGCTCGAGTGCAAATGGTTCCTTAAAGGGTCCAGGTCAGCGCAATCCACGTTCATTTTCCGAGATGACAAATAGCTAGGGAGAATGTATTGGACATGGAGTGCATCAGGAGGAAAAACATCAGGCACGCATCTGATCTGGAATGTGGAGGATTCAGGCGAGAGCAATACATATTCATTTTGAGGGATGACTAACGAACTTCCGCAATGTGACCTGAGCATTTGGCTTGGCAACTGTAGATGTTAATGCTTCAAGAAACAATTACTACAGGAAGAGAGCTGTTGATGGCGTCACCTGCCCATTGTGCTTTTGCCTGCTGCGAGTGTTTCAGACTGGGGCTAGATCCAATGAGTCAGGTGGGTGGTAACCATCTGAGAGTGGCCCTGCAAGGCTGCTGGGCATCTAATATTATTGAAAAGCCCTAAGGATTGGAAGACATGTATCCAGGGAAGGGTTCTTAAGCTTAAGGAGATCATTATAGAGTCCTCCATCAGGTGAGTCGACAAGAATCATGTCCCAAAATGAGGATGGTCGCTGAACATTCACCTCTATTCACGTAATAAATTACCTCAGGCATAATTTCATTCCTAAGATTTTTCGCTTCTTTTGTAACATGTCGTGAGACAGTTGTCAGCTGATGCATAATAGTGCTTTCGGACAGTTTTCTAGAAGTGGCTGCAGTGTCAACTAATGTTTGAGCCAGATTCACAAATCCTTCACCTCCAATAGCTTCACATGATCTGAGGTCTCGTGCACACATGGACATATATTTGTCAGTAATATTGTCTTGAACAGATTTGGAAAGACGTTTCCGGTCAACGCTTGTCACTTGTTTGTTAGACACCCACGAAAGGCATGAAATATGCGAAGTGTCACATGTTACTTTAGCGTGCACATAAAATTCATTTCATTCCACACATCATACATAATTAACGCTGTTACCATCGCCCTCTACTATAGGCTCAAATACTGAGGAAATTCATCTTTTGAGATTTGGATCAGGCTCGATGGTTCAAATGGCTCTGAACACTATGGGACTTAACATTTGAGGTCATCAGTCCCCTAGACTCAGAATTACTTAAACCTAACTAACCTAATGACATCACTCACATCCATGCCGAAGGCACGATTCGAACCTGCGACCGTAGCAGCAGCGCGGTTCTGGACTGAAGCGCCTAGAACCGCTCGGCCACAACGGCCGTGCAGGGTCGATGGTTCTGTACTCACCAGCCATTAGTTTTTGCTTTATTTCCCGTTTTATGTGCATACTTTCCTTTTTTTCAAAGCACTTCTTGAAAGGTCTCTGCTGGATTTCTTTCATATTAATTTCTTAAATCTGTTGTCATTTACGGCATAAATTCCTCTTCTAAATTTACTGTGGCGTTTCTGACTATCTGGGAGGAGACTGAGTAGTGGAACGTGTTACTTTTACACATAAACAAGAACGATCTGTCACACTACTACACTTGAAAACACAGTTTATATGTAATTCATGTCACACATTCTCATATGGAATCTACATCCGCTTTCTTTTATATACTGTATATGATAAGATACTGTCATCCCCCTTCCCTTCTGTGTGAGAGGATGAATGAGCAAATGTATTTCTAGTTGCATGCTTGAGGGTAGCAGACAAGCCTGTCTGCTAGAGAACAGTAGGACCAACGTCGGAACAGGTAGCTACGCTTTCTAAAAGCAGAGAGGTTTCTATTCTTAGTATGGTCCCGTCCGTCCTTTGTCATGTTGGTATAGGAAGCTGCCCCTCTGGCCACTTCCGTTTTGTATTTGTGAGCCACCCTCAGGAAGGGACCACGGCAGTCTGTCCGCGGCGAGCGTCTGAAGTGGTAAGATCTCCGGCTAAGCGTGTGTCTGCTAAGTCCGTAGGACAATGGATTTCTTAAGTTCAGCCTAACTGAAAATTTTATCACCTTTATTTGAGGTTTAGCTCTAAAATATCTAATGTTATCTTAAATTGCAACACAGTGTAATTCGAGTGTGAAGTTCAGAATATATTCCGCTTTGGCACTACTTTGTGAGTAAAGTGGAACCACTAGCATCATCAATCTTCAATGCGAATGTGCGTGAGATTATAACGTCTCGTCTTGACAATATTTTTCAATATAGCAACTTTTCTTTATGTTCAACCCACATGGGATGTACTTTGTGAGACCAGTACCGCGTGCTTATACAATTGTTTGACCCATCAGGTTAGTAGTAAGACGATAGTAACCAGTTCAAGATTTTTCTTTTGTAAATTGCTTTTCGATCTAATTTATTTTAATTATCAAAATTATTGTGGAGTTACACTATTTGTGTAAACCAAGTTGACCACGTGAAGCATGTGGTGTAATCATCAAAGTAGCCCTCAGCTATTCTTTTTGGGAAGACACAAAGAGTTAGTATGAATTTAGTATACCAGTGTGTGGTAATTACATGACGGACAGGATTGCGCTACGAACGTAAATTCTTTGGTTGAAAATTGAATCAGCTGGTTGTGGTTAATTTCCTCTTGCATATGTTTCAACGTTCTTTGTGTGTCATTTTATGAATGCAGTGTTGTATGCAGTCTCCCAATCTTGGCTCCATATTTGATGTGTTCCGTAAGATTACAAACTCACATTTTCACAATCCTAAATAGGGCACCAGGTTAGTTATGAATCAAGTTTAATATGCTGAAATTTCAATGATCAATGTTAAAATAAATTTCCAAAAATAAACTGATTTATTTCTTTTTATTTAAATTCTCTTTTATATATATATATCACCAATTGTCGTATGACTATTAAAAGATTATAATTAATGTTAGTCTGATTGGGAATTTGGTAAGCTAGACTGGATACCTGGTGAAACAGTTGCTCAGTAATGCAAGGTTAACTTCCCCAGACAGCTCACAGCTTTTAACCCACTTTTATGGTCGTGAATAGCAGCGCCGCTTGCACCACAAATTAAACCAACAACGTTACACATGGCGACCCTGTTCTGTGATTCCGCTAGACTCTGGAATCTCTGAAACGTTAGATTGCGAGCGTTGTATAATCTTAATTTTTTTTCCCTACAGCACTCAAACAACTTCTGCGTTGTTTCTGAGCAGACTTTCAAAAGATTCACGGCGTTGTGTTGTTTGTCTTGTTTTGTTTTCTATATTTGTTTGTTTTATATGTATGTGTTTTTTTTCTCGCTTGTAAATTGCACTGACTTCGATCAAAGATATAAATTTGTTTGGCATGTGAAAAAGTGCGTACTAGGTTGGGTACCTTTAGTGTGACTGTCGTAATTGTTTGGGGATGCGTTTATTATGATTAGTGTGTTGCATACTGGGTATAAATTGAACTAATGCAGACATGAAACCAAGCTAAAAGTAGGCAGTCAAACAACTTAAGCAACATGGACCAGGGGGTAATTTGATTTCGAATATTAACGCGTCAGACGGTTCCGAAAATGCAATGGGAAATACTTCAGAGGAAATGCAAAACAGGACGAACAGGCTCACATCAGAGCCAGAAATTAATTTGCCTCCAACTAACCAAATTGATTTGGCAGAACTCATGAAAGCCTTATTGCAACAAAATAAAGAAAACGCAGAGAAATCAGAAAAATCGTTCCGAGTACAAAAAGAATCATGAGAAAAATCGATCCGAGAGCTAGGCGAACAAATAACGCAGAAATCTGAAAAATCGATCCGCGAGCTAGGCGAAGAAATAACGCAGAAATCTGAAAAATTGATCCACGAGCTAGGCGATCAAATGACGCAGAAATCTGAAAAATCGATCCGCGAGCTAGGCAAACAAATAGACGAAAAACTAATCCAGCAGACAAATAAAGTCGACAAGTCGATGCAGAGAGTGTCCGATGATATCTCACAGAGAATAAACAATCTGGCAACTGAAATAAAAAGTGATATTATGAAAGAATTAGGCTGTACATTTGAACAAATCGATGATCGTCCGCAAGCCTTAGAACAGGGCAAGCGAAGTCGCGATGCGGAATCGAAAGAGACCGAAGAATAGCTACTTAGGAATTTCCAAGCGCTGAGAGAAGAATGCCAAAGGGAACGCCAGCAGGTACTCTCGAGGGTCCAGGAGGCGGAAACGCATTGTCCCACGTCCGTTAGCAACACAGTAGCGGACAACAGTCAAGCGATTCACGCACTCGAACAGCAAGTAGAACAATTGAAGCAAACTGGGGCGGAGGACAACAGACATGATAAGATTGCTTCATTAGCGGACATCGTAGGCACGATGAAGGTGACGGAAAGCGAGAACAATACTACATCGGTAGCGGTCGCAGAGACCGAAGAAGTGTGTTCGCTTCTTAGATTTCAGAAGGGACAGTTCGAAGTGAACAGGCGGCACAAAGCTGTAACAGGCGAATTACAAGAACGCGTGGCGCATCTGGAAAACCACATGGCGTGTGATTCCGAACTCGCCAATAGCACTAAAAATAGCCGTACGAACAGTGCAGAGAGGGACTCCGGCCATGAGGGAGATTTTGATGACAGGGAAGAATGTATTTTGAGGGGCAGACATGAGAAAAATAGAAACATTCAAGGGCCTCGCCGGGAGGAAATGCAGGGATTTGATTTCAAACATTTCCTTACGGTGAGAAAGTTTGAGATATTTCGAAATTCGCAAAAAGGAATACATCCATGAGCATGGCCCGAGTTATTTGAGTTCTGTCTTCCACCCGACTGGGCAAGTTCACATAAGATAGAATATATGTGTGACTATTTCGAAGGCGAACCGGCGATCCGCATGAGGTCGGCAGCGTGTCACTGTAACTCCACTCGGGAGTTTCGACAAGCCTTTCTGTCCGCCAATTGGTCAGAAGCGGCACAAGATAAGGTCAAGCATGGCATAATTATGCTGCCAAATTTGAACCAGTCTGGTTTCGACAGCCCAGCACGCCTATTCGACCACATGCTGCAGGCAAATCAATTTCTATACGACCCATACGGGCCTGCAGAACTAATTAGGAGATGCATCACCAAATTGCCGATGCACTTGCGCCACGTCATTCTTGCGGGACGATGCAAAGAGGACGTGGAAACGTTTAAGACACTTCTCCAAGAGTTGGAATATAATACAACAGAATACCCTCCTAATCAGGCACAAAGTTATTACGGGGCACAGCAGCGCGATCGCAGTCGTGGCCGTAGTACTGATCAATGGAGTGACTGGTCGTCGCGACGCGAACGGAACAATAATAGCGACCGGCCGTATAGAAACTGGGGTAACAGTCGCGAACACAGGTGGAACAACGGAAACGATCGAGGACGTGGACAAGATCGTGAACGCTACAGGTTCGGCAACCAGAATCGATACTACGATGAATACAGTGGGAATAGGACTGTAGGCGGAGCACCTCATGATGTTGAAATTCGGTCGGCTAACCCTAGACATAATCCAGCAAATGGAAATGAACAAAACCGGCAATGACAAACGATCAGCGTAGAAGGCGCCCAATCGGAACAAATGAGCGACATGGCAAATGAGTAGAAAGGACAGTGACAAGTAGAGAGGACGGTGAGGAGAATGAATTGATTGGTTTACATTTGTGACATATGCATTTTGAATAATATGTTCGTACAATTAATGATAAAGATGTTTCTATGTGATTGATTGAAGTGATGTTTTTAATTTTTTTTCTTTCCTTGTGCAATTAGGATTTAGGTTGGTTCAAATGTGAAGATAAAAGGTTTCTTTGTGAACGAGTGAAATGCTGTTTATGTTTTTATGTGTAAATTGAAAAGAGTCGCTCCTGAGAGAAGCAAGATCTGTGTTGAATTAATGCAAAACTCAGGGGAATATCCGATCTGTGGGTATTATGGGTCTGGCAAACCCAGGTTCCCAGCTGTTAGTAGCTTTGTTTCCGATTTTCTGCTTTCAGTGCTACTATCTATCTATTACTATTCTATATCTGTCAGTATAAATGAGGATCTCTTACTATAGTATGCGTGCTGTATGAATGTTTTAAAATAGGAGAACTCTGAGAAAGGAATGAGTAAGTTTGGAATCTTGAAAACATGATGCGATAATACGATTGTTTAACCAATGGCTTCCCAATATGCGCTAATATCTTAATGTTGATGATATGTCTTTTTTGTTCTTTATAGCTGAGTATGCAAAGTGCTGCATGTGGATTTCGCCAGTATATTGATTCCCTTCAAGGTGAAAGAAGAATTGTGGTTTGTGTAATTTGCGTGGCCCTGAAATAGTATTATGGCAGTCAAATGACGAGCAGTTTTTCAGCAAATGGAGAATGGAACAGAAATAGGGATCCTTTCTGTAGTCTTGATTGATGTTGAGCCAAAGCCTGAAAATTTATTCTGCGTTATTACTTGTCCTAGAACAGCGACGTTTATGTGTTTTGCTGATGCTGTGAGCATTACAGCTTACTGTTTTCGCTGACTGTTTTCGCTTACTGTTTGTACTGAGAGAATTTCCCTCTTGAAGGTAGAGGAAGATTAAATAATTTTGATTATGGGACCGAAGGAAATCTTGGTTTCAGGTAATAAGGATGAAGCAAAACATTTGTCATTTAAACTACAGGAGGATTCGGATCTTTTGTGTCTGTTGTAAGTTCAATATGTTAAGATGATACTGTTTTACAAAATAGAGGTGACCACAATTTTGCCATTCATGAGAAATGAATCCAGAATGACCACCACAGGCGAAATAACTGATTTGGAAGCGAAAGGTAACTTAAAGAAGGAACGAAATGGGTAAGAAAATGTAATCTAACCTGTAGGATAAAAAAAAAATTTACCCTTCTCAGAGTCATCCGCGTGATTAATTCTTGTGATAACGTAATTTTGGATAAAATTGTCTTACTGTTTTATGTATAAACATATGAGTATGATTAATGTATAATTGCGAGTCTCTTATCAGGTATGTGAACTGGTATAAATGTTTTGATTTGCAAATAACCATTGTTCTTTCTACTATGTATGTTTAAGGAACGTTTCTCCATGTTTATCATGTGACAAGACGTATGCTGCGAGCGTCAAGAAGAGGACGAATTAGAACAATGTTGTAGTGGTATAAACACGGTGTTGAAGTAGCATTGAAGTAGCTTGTTGGCTTAACTAGTAGTGGATTGAAGTAGAATTTTGAGTAATACATGTTTATGGGTAGTAAGTTTGTAGTATAGACAACAGGTGTGCATGTGTGTGTGTGTGTGTGTGTGTGTGTGTAAATAACATGTGAACCCTATGCTGCCCTGACCTATACTTGCACAAGGCATAATCCTATTCATTTTAGTGAATTAATTAGTAGCATTTGATTTATTAAAACGCAAATGAACCACATTAGTGATGTGGATTTAGGTATTATATTGTCAGTCCATTTAATTTTTACTTTTGTACTGTCAAGTCATTTCACTTTTATTTTTTATATTGTCAAGTCATTTAACTTTTATTTTTATATTGTCGATTCATCTAACTTTTTTATTAAAAAAATTAAGTCTCACTTTCGTTCTTAAAAATTGTGAAAGACAATACTAAGTGGTATTATGTATGGCATTTTGTAATCACATAACTATGATGAACAATTTCTGTGAATACAGTTGAGAACGTGAAAGCGAACCGGCTAAAATCTTACGTGACAGCGGGAGCAGCGAGGAGGAGGGCTAGTTGTAAACTGGCGGGTTTCCCAGCAGGACACACTGTCAACTGGGCCATTTCGGGAGCGCGGTCACAACAAAAGAAGGGTACGGGACAAACACTTTCCCTTGTGCCCGGAGCTAATGGCCGGCCGCACCAGTGCGAAACTTCGTGGAGGCGATGACCTGAGATGGCCGAGCGGTCCACCGCGCCGAAATCCATCTGCTGGCAACGCACCACACGCACGCGACCGTGATCTGACGGCCGCGGTGAAACGACCAAAGACAGGGGATAAAGGGGCGTGGAGCCTATTGACACGTACTGTCCAGAGAAATTGGCAGACTTCAACGACGCCTAGCAACATTTCCTGACGGATGCCCACTGTCAAGCGACAGTAAATCATGGTTCGATGTTCTCTGTTCGCTAAGGGTGGCACAAAGATGAGCCATTAGGCGTCATCCTTGCCCAGGAATATCAAACCGGCGAGCCAATTGAGGATAACTCAAGAATGTAACAACACAAGGGGCGTGGAGCCTTTTGACACGTACTGTCCAGAGAAACTGGCAGACTTCAAGGACACCTATCAACATTTCCTGGCGGATGCCCACTGTCAAGCGACAGTAAATCATAGTTCGATGTTCGCTGGTAGCTAAGGGTGGCACAAAGAAGAGCCATTAAGTGTCATCCTTGCCCAGGAATACCAACCTGCCGTGTCAAACGAGGATACCGCAAAATTTGACAACACAAACATGGAACCAAATCGAGACGTACGTGACACGGGCCACCAAGAGAAACTTCATGAGAGGGCAGAGACGGCGGGATTGCACGTAACAGATGGACAAAAATCCCTACTGACAGCTGCGGCGACGAACCCCCCCACCCCTTCCCCTTATATTGTGCCTCGGACCAGTGGAACTACTGAGTGTGTTAGTGAACAGTGATTATACAGTTCTTAGTTCAATGCATATACGTGTGTTTCTGTCAGAGAAACTTTGACTCATGTGTTTTGCAGGGGTTAGATTTATTGGTGTTTATTAGACTGACTCTTGTATTTTGCAGGTGTTCTATTTATTGTTTTTTTTAGACTTTGACTCTTGTATTTTGCAGGTGTTTTATTCATTGGTGTTTTTTTTAGATGTTGACTATTGTACTTTCAGAGCTGTTTTATTGATCAATTTTTGTTCTTGTGTGATGTATTAGATTTGTGATATTTTGTTTCGTAAATTTGTTCAAGTGGCATTGCTTCGTTTATCAGTCAGATAGCTATTCATTCTCATTGGACTGTGATCGATTAGCCTTTGCATGGGGCATATTTATTGTGAGGAACCCCTTAAGGGTAACAATCACATAATTAATTGTAGTTTCAGTATAATGACACAGTGGTCATTGTTTGCTAACTAACTGAAATATAGTAGAGTGATTAAATTAGTGCCACAAAGTTATTTTAATTCTACAAATTATTAGTTTTATAAGATAGAGAATTTTTTGTGATAACCACTTTGTAAAACATGTTTTTTTTCTTCTATCACTTTTTTTGCTTTTGCAGATTGGGCATTGTAATGTTCTGCTTTATAATACTGATGTTATTTTCATGTTCTTTTTTAATTGCTGTGCCACCTTTGCTATTTTCATAAATTTTACTTGTTAATAAACAGTCATAAATTTTCCTGTGATCAGTTGGCTCTTGCAATGAGCAAATACTGGTGAACTCCATAAGGGTAACAAGCAGAAATTGTTTCCATATTAATGACACAGAGACCATTGTTATTACTTGCTGACTGAATTAGGTCTACACGATCTTTTAAATAGGTGTCACAGATTGTGTTCTTTTTCTGTTTGAAATTGGTAGATTTTAAATATTTGTTGAAATTATTGAGTTTTAGCAAGTAGCTGCTGACCTTTTGCCTTTTCTTTACACTTTTGGTTTAAGTAGGGTGTGAGAAGTCCTAGCATGGCTAGAAAATTCCCTGCACAGTCTTTTCCCGGAGAATTGGGGTTATGAAAGGTCTCTGCTGGATTCCTTTCACGTTAATTTCTTAAATCTGTTGTCATTTACGGCATAAATTCCTCTTTTAAATTTACTGTGGCGTTTCTGACTAACTGGGAGGAGACTGAGTCGTGGAACGTGTTACTTTTACACATAAACAAGAACGATCTGTCACACTACTACACTTGAAAACACAGTTTATATGTAATTCATGTCACACAGTCTCATACGGAATCTACATTTGCTTTCTTTTATGTACTGTATATGATAAGATACTGCTTCCCCCTTCCCTTCTGTGTGAGAGGATGAATGAGCAAATGTATTTCTAGTTGCATGCTTGAGGGTAGCAGACAAGCCTGTCTGCTAGAGAACAGTAGGACCAACGTCGGAACAGGTAGCTACGCTTTCTAAAAGCAGAGAGGTTTCTAGTCTTAGTATGGTCCCGTCTGTCCTTTGTCATGTTGGTATAGGAAGCTGCCCCTCTGGCCACTTCCGTTTTGTATTTGTGAGCCACCCTCAGGAAGGGACCACGGCAGTCTGTCCGCGGCGAGCGTCTGAAGTGGTAAGATCTCCGGCTAAGCGTGTGTCTGCTAAGTCCGTAGGACAATGGATTTCTTAAGTTCAGCCTAACTGAAAATTTTATCACCTTTATTTGAGGTATAGCTCTAAAATATCTAATGTTATCTTAAATTGCAACACAGTGTAATTCGAGTGTGAAGTTCAGAATATATTCCGCTTTGGCACTACTTTGTGAGTAAAGTCGAACCATGTGTTGATCAGTAACTCTAACTAGCATCATCAATCTTCAATGCGAATGTGCGTGAGATTATAACGTCTCGTCTTGACAATATTTTTCAATATAGCAACTTTTCTTTATGTTCAACCCACGTGGGGTGTACTTTGTGAGACCAGTACCACGTGCTTATACAATTGTTTGACCCATCAGATTAATAGTAAGACGACAGTAACCAGTTCGAGGTTTTTCTTTTGTAAATTGATTTTCGATCTAATTTATTTTAATTATCAAAATTATTGTGGAGTTACACTCTTCGTGCAAACCAAGTTGACCACGTGAAGCATGTGGTGTAATTATCAAAGTAGCTCTCAGCTATTCTTTTTGGGAAGACACAGAGAGTTAGCATGAATTTAGTATACCAGTGTGTGGTAATTACATGATGGACAGGTTTGCGCTACGAACATAAATTCTTTAGTTGAAAATTGAATCGGCTGGTTGTGGTTAATTTCCTCTTGCATATGTTTCAACGTTCTTTGTGTGTCATTTTATAAATGCAGTGTTGTATGCAGTCTCCCAATCTTGGCTCCATATTTGATGTGTTCCGTAAGATTACAAACTCACATTTTCACAATCCTAAATAGGGCACCAGTTTAGTTATGAATCAAGTTTAATATGCTGAAATTTCAATGATCAATGTTAAAATAACTTTCCAAAAACAAAATTATTTATTTCTTTTTATTTAAATTCTCTTTTATATATATATATCACCGGTTGTCGTATGACTATTAAAAGATTATAATTAATGTTAGTCTGATTGGGAATTTGGTAAGCTAGACTGGATACCTGGTGAAACAGTTGCTCAGTAATGCAAGGTTAACTTCCCCAGACAGCTCACAGCTTTTAACCCACTTTTATGGTCGTGAATAGCAGCACTGCTTACACCACAAATTAAACCAACAACATTACATTGTAATTTCCACACTCATCTCCTGTAGAAAGAAAAACATGAAACTCTGTTAATGTAAGGTCAGTATTATACCATCACTCGTATTCGACATATAATAAAACAAAGTGTATTTGCAAAACACGAAGTACGAAGTTAAAAATACGATTTGCTACAATTTTTTAACGATTCCCGCCTGATTTATTTATCCTCATCGCAATACGATTGCTCTTTAAAGGACCTCGAAGTAGAGGAAAAGAGTACTCGTTACTTTTGATTCTCCCCTCCTATTTTCGCTTTGTACCTACTTCTGTTTCCAGTTAGATACCCATAATACAGGTTCCCATAACTTCCACTGACACCAACTGCTCCCAAGATAACTAAACTAACTCTCAACACCCATCTCATAGATTAAATAACAGTGTAGCTAATAAGTTAGTGCTCTTGCAAGGTTTAAGGTGTTTAAAATTAGGATTTAAACAGTGACAAATATGTTGTAATATGACTGAAAAGGCTGTGAGGTGCTTTGGTCTTGAATATCGTTTCCACTGCCTCCTGTACGCACTTTTCAATAGGTTCCGTAATGCTCATGGCGTCAGATTATATGGTGGCTGAGGACAGGTCGAGGTCAGATCGAAGTCAGGAGGCTGTCCGACCACCACCTCAGGCGTGGGCGATTAGCAGCTTGATGAGTTGATTCCTGTTTACTGTTTGTACAGTAAAATACAATGGGTGGAGTACTAGTGGGTGTTTCTGCACAAGGTTAGTGCCCATTATGTGCTGACCAGTGCGTGGCTCACAGCCACAGTGATGGCACCTCCTCAAGTATCGCCATGAAGCCTTCTTCCCCATGCTGTCAGCACGCGGTGCCATCTGCGCTGTCCTTGACGGTTAGCAAATTTGGAAGAGAATGACCAGGGAACACACAATCGTGCTGTAGACTGTTAACAGGAATGGAAATCGCCAGCAACAGAGTCTGCCCTCAGGAAGAGGAGCTGGGCAGCCAAAATGGCTCACCCCTAGTGTTGCCAGAAGAGCAGCTGCACATCTCTGGATGGGAACCAGAGACCCTAAGAGTGGAAGGTGGCAGCAGCTGTATTGCGGTGGAGCCCTCCAGCGGACGACTGGTCAAAGGTGCTTGTACTCTTTTCCTTGATCTCCACATGGATGACAGTGCTGCAGCGAACAGGGTCTAAGCCACAGGATGGGCTTCATGCTCGATGGAAGCTCATAGATGTAGTTGACAGAAGGGAAGACAGGGATAGTGGGGGTCGCTCATGAAATATCGATATTGTTCTCGGAGATAAAAAGATGTTTTGATGATAGCAATCCATTTTCATAAAGAATGATCTACTTGTTAAACTGGATTTAAAAGAAATTCTCCTCTTGTTTACTGTACCAGCAACAAAAAATTTTACGCATATGCACCCTACACCAGCACGAGCCTCATCTTGGTATAATAGTAAAGTTCAGCAGTTACACCCTTTTAAAGCCACATTAAATTACATCATTTATGTAAAAGTCATTAAAATACCTGATTTGTTTATAATAGTGTGCTACAACCTCATTGTTAGCAACATATCAACTTATGTAATGTATTGTGACGAAAAAGGCTCCAGTATCGCATCAGGACATGGTCTCACACCTAGAAGGATTTCATTGCCATTAATGCCCACAAACTTAAATGTAATTTGTTTCTTATCACACAGGTCACATTTGATCATGCACTGTCCCAACAGTCCCATGCTAGATGGGCGCATATTCCACGAAACATGCACTGAAATCGTCACCATCAGATTCACCTTGCTTGACACACTATTTCCCTTGCGTTGGAGTCGACAGAATCTGGGTCATACTGTTTCGTTGAGGTTAGTTCCTATATCATCACTTTTCAGTTTTCATTTTAGTTTAAATTATTTTATGCCAATTTTCTTTCTCCCACTTACCTTCTTGTTTTTCATTCCTTTTTTCTTCTGTTTTATTTTTTATTTTTTATTTCAAGTTTTCCCCTCACTGGTGTAAACAAAATACGTCAAAATGATGGTTAGGTCTTCATGCTTTTGGAGTTACTTTACCTGCCCAATCCATGTAACCAGGAAATGGTCAAACGAAGTTCTGTTGGCATTGCAAAACAGTTGCTAACAGCCGGGCTATTCTTTTCAAACTCCAATTGAGACTGGAGACTAGGTGAAGTGATGTGGTCAAGATTTAGGTCAGTTAACGGTAGTGCCGTACTAAGTCTTGATGAGGTGCCAAAACAACCATCAGTGGCATCTCATATGTGACCAGGAATTTTTCAGGATTATGCTTGTGTTGCTATATTTGTTACTGGTTGGTTCGATGAACATATGAGTATGAAAGAAATGCTCCGTGAACTCGAATGGAAATCCTTGCAGGGGTGAATATTTTCTTTCCGCAAAATGACACTGATAAAGTTCAGAGAACCTGCATTTGCAACACACTGCAGAACGATCCTCCTGTCACCAACAAGCATCTCGCATAAGGACTGCAATACAAGAGAAATCAGAACCCCTACAGAAAGTTTTTTTCCTCGCTACATCTGCAAATGTAACAGGAAAAGGAATGACTAATAGTGGTACAAGGTGCCCTCCACTATGCATCCTATGGTGATTTGTGGTGTATGAATGTAGATGTAGAATAATGGTGACTGTTGAACAGGCCTTATATTTCAAGAGAAGGTTATATTCTGTTTGATATACAACCTTTTCTGTTTTGATGCTTTCTTTAGTTCCTTATAGGGAATCACTCATTAACAGTTTTCATATCCAGCTGCAGTTGTTCTGAAGTTCACTTAACTTTATCAATTGGTCTAAGGTAATTTCTAGGCATGTGAAACAAAGATGTAAAACAGATGTCAAGTAAAGATAATGCCAACTGGGAAAGAAACTGACTGCCGTTATGTCAGTTACCTCTGTTACCCCCACAGCTACCGATATGCTATTTCTGAAGCCTTCATACAAACTAAGGAAATATTCGGCATTAAAAGCAAATGTAGTACTGGGTAGTGCAGTTACTACAATTTCTTCCACGAAGTTGTCATTTGAGTACCTACCTTGGTGTAAAAACCGTTATTTCTTAGATGAAAATCTTTGAAATGCAGCTTCACTGCTCTAGAGCTGAAGAGAATCTCCCAATATGGGGGTATCATCACCAGTAGTTCCCCCAATGATCACTAGGTAGTAGCACTTGCTAGAGTGCTCATGCATCGTGTAAGTTCGCCTGTTTCTGATCACCATTATCTGACTAACGTCATTAACTCAATCTACTATACACTATGTGATCAAAAGTATCCGGACACCCCAAAAAATACGTTTTTCACATTAGGTGCATTGTGCTGCCATCTACTTACAGGTACTCCTATATCAGCGATCTCAGTAATCATTAGACACCGTGAGAGAGCAGAATGGGGCGCTCCGCGGAACTCACGGACTTCGAACTTGGGCAGGTGATTTGGTGTCACTTGTGTCATACGTCTGCACGCGAGATTTCCACAATCCTAAACATCCCTAGGTCCGCTGTTTCCGGTGTGATACTGAAGTGGAAACGTGAAGGGACACGTACAGCACAACAGCACAGGCCGACCTCGCCTGTTGACTGACGGAGACCGCTGACAGTTGAAGAGGATCATAATGTGTAATAGGCACACATCTATCCAGACCAACACACAGGAATTCCAAACTGCACCAGGATCTACTGCAAGTACTATGATAGTTAGGCGGGAGGTGAGAAAACTTGGATTTCATGATCGAGCGGCTGCTCATAAGCCACAGATCACGCTGGTAAATGCAAAATAGCACTTCGTTTGGTGTAAGGAACGTAAACATTGGACGTAGAACAGTGGAAAAACGTTGTGTGGAGTGACTGCATCTTTCTACACGATCGAGCACCAGTTCATAACGCACGGCCTGGGGCGGAGTGGTTACATGACAGTAACATCCCTGTAATGGACTGGCCTGCACAGAGACCTGACCTGAACCCTACTTGGGATGTTCTGGAACACCGACTTCGTGCCAGGCCTCACCAACCGACATCGATACCTCTCCTCAGTGCAGCACTCCGTGAGTGATGGGCTGCCATTCCCCAAGAAACCTTCCAGCACCTGATTGAACGTATGCCTGCGACACTGGAAGATATCATCATGGTTAAGGATGGGCCAACATCATACTGAATTCCAGCATTACAGATGGAGGGCAACACGAACTTGTAAGTCATTTTCAGTAAGGTGTCCGGATACTTTTGATCACACAGTGTAAGTCTGCAGGGGATAAAACCTCTGACAGAATGTGAACTAAGTGGATTGATGAGAACCATAAAAAGAGTACTTTAAGTGAGGTGTTTAGGGTCCAAACTGATTATTTTGTCTTTTATTTACACAAGCATCTTGCTAAATATAGCAGCAACTTAAACAACTGTTGTAATTGACGGTCGGTAGTCCCAACGCATGTATTACAACTGTGGATAACATGTTTTACACACTTTCTCAAATATCCTTCCTGTTCTCTATTCTGCAATGAGACAGGCAGCTAGAGCCCTGTCACACTGTTCAATTTTTGTTTCTATTCGGATTTCACACAACAATGACTCCATGTAGGAAATAAATCCGTCATGTACATACAGTTGGTTATATAGATGATGTTCCATTTATCTTGCACACCCGAAGTAACTTTTTCTCCAGAGCGAAATAAGAAAAAGTATCAACCGAATGTTGTGCAGCTAGCAGACGTACATTAACCAGAACGATCGCCTTTCTTATTACATTGTTCAATACGAAGATATGAAGAGCAATACGTCTTTTTCAAGCAGCACACTGTATTTGTTTATTCGGTAATCCACTTCCTCTCTTCAAGACCAGTTCAAAATCGTATCACAGGGCATCTTTCACGTAAACATGAAATTGATGGTAAACAAACGGATAGACAAGGACAATTCTCACTGGTGTTTTAGTCAACCATCTTCAGTTTAAGATTAGTGTGAATACAATGCAAACGAACGAAGAGGAGGTAGAAATGCTACTCATGTTCTTCCCTTTTTGTCCCTACAATGGATTACAGTACCAGAAAACGGTATTACAGATCCTTTTTCTGTTTCATGTTAAAATGAATGTTGTGTTTATGTGCAGATATGGTATATTTTTGAACAGTTCTTAAGGAGAGGAAGTGGATTACTGATTAACAATGTAGGTTGCTATATAAAACAGACATACTGCTGTTCATATCTTCGCAATGAACAAAGCTAGAAGAAATGGTGGTTAATGGGCCCTGGTAGCCAAACAACATTTACTTGTGTTTTTGGATAGGGTCCGCCTTTAGCAAAACACAATTTTGTTTTTTAACGCAAACATGTTTCACTGCAGTTCAATGGGCTTTTATTTTATGGCTGTTAAAGATAAAGAATGTTCTTTACTGTTTGTTTACAGTTTGTATACTGCTTGTGTACAATAACGAACATTCTTTACCTTAAACAGCCATAAAATAAAAGCCCACTGAAGATGTTGCAACTGCAGTGAAACCTGTTTGGGTCAACAAACAAAATTGAGTTTTGCTAAAGACGGACTCTATCCAAAAACATATGTATTGTTAAGGCAAACACGTGAAAAAAGAGCTTGAACCCCAAGATGAACTTTTACTTGAGACCGTGGTCAAAGTAAATGTTGCATATTGCCGAAACTCTAGTATTGAACATTGTGATGCGGAAATACGTTATGATACCAATACATTGTTTTTTTTTTTTTTTTGTAACGTAATTCTTCCACTGTAAGGGAGCAGTATGGGCAGTCTATGGCAATCGTGTCACCTGTAAACACTACAGTACTTCTGCTGTGTTTCATTACAATAGTTGTGTTGCTTCAGGATCATCCGGACAACGATAACATACAATCAGTTTTCGTATAGTCACTGTAATCGTGAATGGAATAGGACAGACAGGTGGACGTCGCTGTGCGTCAAAGCGATGTCTCTAGAATCTGTAACATGTTTCTAACGAGAGGGGTCAGCTGAAGATTGTCACGGTAGTGGCCACGGGAAAAGAAAGGGAAAAAAAAACAGGTGTGCGAGAACGATATCTGCGTGTAACAGCAAGCAGAAACATTCAAAACACTGCTACACGTGTATGGTGGCAACCCAAACAGCTACAGGAGTGCAGGTGTCAACACGAACTATCCGAAATGGGCTCCATGAGCAGGGATTGCACGTCCGGAACACTTCTCAAGGCTCCTCTTCTAAACAGGGTTTGGAGAGAGGCTTGTATCGCATGTGCACGAAACCGCTCGTTGTGCGCCAGCCAGCTGTGGGACACAAACGCTTTTTTTCTGACAAGACCTCTGTCAGCCTCCATCCACATTCATGTGTGGAGGCAACGAGAACAGTGTTTACACCATAACTGTATCAAAGACTGACATCTTTATCAAGGGGGTTAAGCCATGTTATGGGGTGGAATCATGTATGGCTGCAGGACACATGGGAGTACGACTGGTATGAAGTGTCGGGATGGCATCCTTGCACGCGTTGTGGCTCCATTTGATAAACTTATTGAAGCGAGATTCACGCTGATGGACGGACACTGTTTGCTCCCATCGTTAAAATTTCTGAGTACCAATCTAATGGAGCACAAAATCAGTCGGATGGAATGGCCTCCTTGTGCTCCATGTGTCAACTACACTGACAATGAGTGAGCCATACTAAAATGTGCAGATTGCAATCGTCCTGTCCCACCAGAGACCTTGCAGAACCTCATAGAGAGTGCTGTAGAGGAATGGGACAATATTTCACAGGCTTATCTGCGAATTTTGGTAAGGATTATGCCTAACCACATTCAAAAGTATCACCAATTACGAGGATGGAAAATTGGATGATAAACAATGTGTCATGGAAAATGAAAGTTAGAAGAAACTCTTGCCTTTGCAGTAGAATCTTTTGTAAGATTTTGTTTTTGTTTTTTCTTTTGTTTGTGTTTATCGTGTGGAAATATGTTTATATTCTTTATTTTTGTTTTCTTATGACTGCACCTTACTGAACAAAATCAGTTTTATTCCCTATTATGTCCATGATTGATAAGTAACCAATATGCGACGTTTATCTTGACCACTCTATAGAGGGCGTGAACAGCGTTAGACGTTTCATTGTGAAGGATATCGAGAAGCCGCATACTCGTGTGAGACAGCGTTATCAGTAACTGACAGTATTTGAAAAGGGCCTCACTGTTGGTCTTCATTTGGCCCTCTGGTCGAATCGTGCAGTATCCCAGTTTGTCAAGCATTCAGGTATGACAGTAGCCTGCTGCTGCACTCCATGCGAACGTGAGGGTAAGGTTCCAGTCTTCCACAGCTGGCCATCATAAGGGAGGGTCGCTGTATTGTGATTCAAGTGCATCATTACCATTTTGCATCCTGCCTGCCATCCGCGAATAAATAATGGAATCTTCTGTAATGTTTTGGTTTTGTTTATTTGTTTGTGTTTATCAAGTTTAACGCTGTGTGGCTACGGCCTCCCGTCGGGTAGACCGTTCGCCTGGTGCAAGTGTTTCAAGTTGACGCCGCTTCGGAGACTTCCGTGTAGATGGGGATGAAAGGCTGATGATAAAGACAACTCAACACTCAGTCCCAGAGCGGAGAAAATCTCCGACCCAGCCGGGAATCGAACCCGGACCGTTATGTACAACATTCCGTCGCTCTGACCACTGAGCTACCAGGGGCAGACTGTTTATCAAGTGGAAATGTATTTATATTCTTAATTTTTTTGTTACAAATGTAGCTAATAGAACAAAATCAGTTTTGGTTCCTATTATGTGCAGTACTGACAATAAGGCGATATGCAACATTTGTTTTGGTCACTGTACGTTTGTTATTTTGCTTCGGGATAAAAAAGTTATTTGGGATGGTCGAAGTTTTTCTGTAACGGCATAGAATATCCTATAGGTGCATTATTTATGTGAAATTAACTAAGAAAATTAAGCTGCATCATGATAGCAGAATGATAAGCCTCTGTGTGAGGTGCAGTCTGTGGTGTCACCGCCAGACACCACACTTGCTGGGTGGTGGCCTTTAAATCGGCCGCGGTCCGTTAGTATACGTCGGACCCGCTTGTCGCCACTATCAGTGATTGCAGACCGAGCGCCGCCACACGGCAGGTCTAGAGAGACTTCCTAGCACTCGCCCCAGTTGTACAACCGACTTTGCTAGCGATGGTTCACTGACAAAATACGCTCTCATTTGCCGAGACGATAGTTAGCATAGCCTTCAGCTACGTCATTTGCTACGACCTAGCAAGGCGCCAGTACCAGTTACTATTGATACTGTAGTCATGTACCGTCAAGAGCGACGCTCATCATTAATGGATTAAAGTTAAGTATTCCACCAGCATACGTCCGTTTTTCTAAAGTCTAATTTCCTTGTCGTGTCCCAGACCTCACGCCAGTCTGCGTGAGCTAAAACGCGTGCCTTTCGGCTTCCTATAGTACCCTTTCCTAGATTGCTAGACAACAATTCAAGCAAATCGTATTCATGAATTTTATTACAGAGAATAAATGACAACACTTAACTTTGAAAAATACCTATGTGTCGCGAGCAAAGGGCGACAAGCAGTATAAACAATGTCCTTTAGTATAACGATTCCAATACAAATGAAGTAATACAGTGGACGCTTCTATCCAGGTCTCTGGTCTTGACGCTTCTGTATAACTGGGCCGCGACCAGTCGGGAGTGGCGTTTATGCTCCCTTCGCCTAGAGGCTGCTACGGTCGCGTTGTCGTCCTAGAGACGGGTTGGTCAGCGTGCTATTGGCTGACGCTTTGTTCACGGCCCTCTCTGCTCTAACGTTCCCGCCTGGCGTGCCAGCGCTTGACTTTACGCCAAAACATGTTGACTCTTCAAGAAATGTATGCTCTCAGTATTTCAACAGTGAACCACTCTGTCATGCAGAATACCTCTCTTGCAGTGACTTCTGCTGGAGTTGGTTGAGTACCTCTGTGCCACTTCTGTGCTTTCTAAATGAAACTACACTCCTGGAAATTGAAATAAGAACACCGTGAATTCATTGTCCCAGGAAGGGGAAACTTTATTGACACATTCCTGGGGTCAGATACATCACATGATCACACTGACAGAACCACAGGCACATAGACACCACAGGCAACAGAGCATGCACAATGTCGGCACTAGTACAGTGTATATCCACCTTTCGCAGCAATGCAGGCTGCTATTCTCCCATGGAGACGATCTTAGAGATGCTGGATGTAGTCCTGTGGAACGGCTTGCCATGCCATTTCCACCTGGCGCCTCAGTTGGACCAGCGTTCGTGCTGGACGTGCAGACCGCGTGAGACGACGCTTCATCCAGTCCCAAACATGCTCAATGGGGGACAGATCCGGAGATCTTGCTGGCCAGGGTAGTTGACTTACACCTTCTAGAGCACGTTGGGTGGCACGGGATACATGCGGACGTGCATTGTCCTGTTGGAACAGCAAGTTCCCTTGCCGGTCTAGGAATGGTAGAACGATGGGTTCGATGACGGTTTGGATGTACCGTGCACTATTCAGTGTCCACTCGACGATCACCAGTGGTGTACGGCCAGTGTAGGAGATCGCTCCCCACACCATGATGCCGGGTGTTGGCCCTGTGTGCCTCGGTCGTATGCAGTCCTGATTGTGGCGCTCACCTGCACGGCGCCAAACACGCATACGACCATCATTGGCACCAAGGCAGAAGCGACTCTCATCGCTGAAGACGACACGTCTCCATTCGTCCCTCCATTCACGCCTGTCGCGACACCACTGGAGGCGCGCTGCACGATGTTGGGGCGTGAGCGGAAGACGGCCTAACGGTGTGCGGGACCGTAGCCCAGCTTCATGGAGACGGTTGCGAATGGTCCTCGCCGATACCCCAGGAGCAACAGTGTCCCTAATTTGCTGGGAAGTGGCGGTGCGGTCCCCTACGGCACTGCGTAGGATCCTACGGTCTTGGCGTGCATCCGTGCGTCGCTGCGGTGCGGTCCCAGGTCGACGGGCACGTGCACTTTCCGCCGACCACTGGCGACAACATCGATGTACTGTGGAGACCTCACGCCCCACGTGTTGAGCAATTCGGCGGTACGTCCACCCGGCCTCCCGCATGCCCACTATACGCCCTCGCTCAAAGTCCGTCAACTGCACATACGGTTCACGTCCACGCTGTCGCGGCATGCTACCAGTGTTAAAGACTGCGATGGAGCTCCGTATGCCACGGCAAACTGGCTGACACTGACGGCGGCGGTGCACAAATGCTGCGCAGCTAGCGCCATTCGACGGCCAACACCGCGGTTCCTGGTGTGTCCGCTGTGCCGTGCGTGTGATCATTGCTTGTACAGCCCTCTCGCAGTGTCCGGAGCAAGTATGGTGGGTCTGACACACTGGTGTCAATGGGTTCTTTTTTTGCTTGTACAGCCCTCTCGCAGTGTCCGGAGCAAGTATGGTGGGTCTGACACACTGGTGTCAATGGGTTCTTTTTTCCATTTCCAGGAGTGTATAACGAAACGCACTAATCTTATTTGGATCTTACAGAGCGGCGCACGACATGTGTTACCAATTGTTTCTTTCACAATTTACGACGCACATTAGATATCCCGCTGGGATCTCTACAACAGTACCAGCAGAGCTTGGAAAATCAAATGAGTTACGAAATGACGTGGAATTCACGATACTGCCGCTAGGAGACTAGTAAGTAGCAATGGCTGACAATGGAAGACTGACGACACAGCAACGATCGGCAATTGTGTTACTTCTTCATGAAACGGAAAGCCTTGTTGTGACTCAGAGGCGTTTTCGACAACAGTTTAACACACGATGGGTCACTTGCAAGAAGACCATCCACAGATTGTACGATAAATTTGTACAGGAAGGAACAGTATTGGAAGCGAAGCGGCCTCCGCCTAAGCCTGTTGGTTCACCGGAGAATATTAAAGCGGTACGAGTTGCTGTACAGAGAAGTCCCGGGAAATCGTGTAGAAAGGCAGCAGTGCAACTGGGAATATCAAGACGCTTCGTTCAACGCATTCTTAAAAGTGACCTCCATATCTACCCATACAAGATGACCTGTGCACAGAAGCTCCCTGAAGAACGCAAGCAGCAGAGACTACTGTTTGCTCAGTGGGAGGAGGATAGGGAAGAAACTCTCAACAACGTTTGATTTTCAGACGAGGCGCATTTTCATTTAGACGGTGTGGTTAACAAACAAAATGTACGCTTTTGGGCCACTGAAAATCCGCAAGTGCTACATGAACGACAACATTATGCTCCGAGGATTACAGCGTGGGCAGCAATTTCCAGTCACGGACTTATTGGACCCTTTTTCTTTGAAGAAACTGTGAACAGCGAGCGTTATTTGAGCATGCTTCGCAATAGCTTCATTCCACACCTTCTTGCTACTGCCTTGCCCTTCAACACGCAGTGGTTCATGCATGATGGAGCAAGGCCACATACAGCAAACATTGTCTTGGAATTTTTACACTAGCATTTCGACATGCGGATCATTCCACTCAGGTTTCCAGGTCGCTTCAATGACGGACAAAATTGGCCCCCCCAATAGTCCAGACCTCAACCCATGTGACTTTTTTCTTTGGGGGTACCTAAAGAAAAAAATTCCCGAAGCGTCCACGTGATTTAATGGAGGTCAGAAGACTTACTCTTCAAGCTTGCAGTGAAATTATGGAAGACATGTGCCGTAGAGTAATCACTAACTTCAGTGTTCGTTTGAAGGAAGTTAGGAAACGAAATGATGGACATATTGAGCATATGCTGAGTTAGAACAAATCTCCATGGACGGCTCTTCATTGTAGTATTTATTCCTTTCAGATTATATTGACAATAAAGTTTATATTCAAAATCAAAATGGTAACACATTTTGTGCGCCACCCTGTATATACTTCTTCTACAAGGTCTGTCTGGTACGGCTCCCAGATTGACAATCAGTATTCATGGATTGGCCGAATGGGAGTTTTGTAAGCCACCTCCTTTGTGAGTGCACTACACTTCCTGACAACTCTTCCAATGAATCTCGATCTGGCATCTGCCTTGCCTGAGAGTGTTTTTATGTCATCGTTCCACTTCAAGTTGCTTCTTAAGCAAATTCCCAGATATTTAGTGGATGTATAATTATTCAAGAATAATCCATCTGTGTATGTTTGATACTATCGAGATAACCGTCAGTCATTGTGTCTATAGGCAGGAAATCTAAGTTGAACACTTGTGTAAACAAACATATGTTCCGCCATGCAGTGGTCAAGCATCTGCTATCATAGGATCACAGAACGAAGGTCTTTTATTCTAGCACAAATGAAACATGCTAACATCATAAATGTCCCTTATTTGCAAAAGAGAGAGAGAGAGAGAGAGAGAGAGAGAGAGAGAGAGAGAGACTTATAAATTCCTTCTGGAACGTATATAGTGTAGGTTGAATGTGTGAAGCAGCGAAAATTCCACTGATAATGACTGCAACAATTGATGAAAACACTTTTTTAATGGAGTCTGTCGAACTCCTCCAAAATGCCATAAAAATACTAGCAAATATATATAGTACTTATGTTCTCTGTAAACCCACTATATGTTGTTATTTGCAGATAACAGACCAACTTGGCTCTTTCGACTGGTTACAACTTGCACAGCCCCTCGCCAACTCATTTGGTCTTCTTTTTGTTAGCTGGGACCCTCCTCGGCGTGCAGCACCTCAGCAGCGCCCGTACACCAAAGAAGAGCAGCGCCACAGAGAAGACGACCGCCGCCACTACGAAGGCAGCGACGTCTAGCAGCAGGTACTGGTACCAGACCAGGTCCAGCGCCGCAGACCTCAGGTGCGGCGCCCCTCGGTGCCTGATGACGTACTCAACCCAGTAGATCGCCTCCTCCATCGGAGGTCGTGGTCGGTCCCGGAACAGCTGGGACACTTGTTTGGCGCGCTCACGATACCTAAGAAGAAAACATCCATACTGTGTTTGTTTTCCATCGCTATCGTAAGCCACGTATCACCGCCACTTCAGAAATCAGTTCTAAAAGCAGCTTTTGCCAATCACCTGCTGCATTCTTGCCACTATTTTGATAATACAAGTATTTGATCAGTAGATGCTTCCTCTGTTACGAGCAGAAGGACATACAAAGGTGTGAGACATGTGCCTCCAAAAGAGTCACTAAAAGTAAATACGACCAGTCTCATATTTAAGTGGAAGCGATTTATTTAGCAAAGCACAGTTCGTCTTCTACGGTACTTGCAAACTTCAAATAATAATATATTTACATCTGGCGTTTTTCGTGATCTCTCGAGGTCGCTTGATTATGTACATCACGTTAATCTGTCAAAAACCTTAGGTTTTATGGAGCCGATAGCCTTACAAACAACAGGTTTAAATAGTAATTAATGAAAGAAATGTAAAACGTTCTTCTGGATTATTCAAATAATGTTGGAAGCTGAGAAAAGTTTAGTGATGGGAATAAATCACAAAATAAGGCCCATAAGACGCAATTTTGCATCTACTCCTATTCCCTGTATATTGAATGACCTCCTACTTAATATTCATGACGCAGAAAATATATATAAAATTTTTCTTTTCAATGAAAATTCGAAACAAAACATGTGCTAACTGAAATGATACCACTTTGATGCATCCGAATACCTTCAAAGTAACCACCAAAGGATGTGGTCCATTGGGCCAGCTGGGATGAGCATCATTCAAATCTCCACTGCGTATTCTCATTAAGGTTTCTGTAAACCTCTTATATATAGTGAAGGTACAGTTAAAGTATAAGACACTATCTAACTTGTTGATGATTATGGGCGAACATCACATTTTATACTTGGTGCCTTACTATTACTTGTTCTGTTATGAGTACTTTCTTCCTAACAAATGAGTTGGAGCTTGTACCAGGCTTCGTCTCAGTATTCTGTAGAACCAGATCCTCCAAATCTGGTGTATGCACGGTCCATCGGCTCCCTACACGTTCGTCTGTCTGACAGGACCCATGATAACACAGAGGCCTAAAAATGTTGTATGAAGTAGCTGTGGGGGTACTTGTTTTGGTATAGTCGTGCTGCCTCTCGACCGTTTCCATCTACTCGGCAGTACGCGAACACCTTCTCGGCTTGTTCCTGATACGAGTACCGGACCATTCTGCTGCTTGCAGTATGTTGAGTCAATCGCTCAGCCTGCAACACACAAGAAACACATGGCACGTGATCTAAGGAACTGTCATTCGTCAGCATCACCTGTCGAGGGAACGATGCATTTACGGACGGGTGTTCATAGGACATTTTTCCCTACACTTCCAGCCAGGAATCCGTCATTGCAGTTTGTCGGTTTTATTAATATTCACCGTTTATAAGCACGGAACGATTTTCACTTTTGGAACGCAATACAGCGGCGATTCTGCATGACACGATCTCGACAAGTCCACAGTAGATTTCTGGAGCTGTGTGGCACCAGACAATTACGTACATGAGCCGTGCGTGGCTCGTGTTCGTGCCGTATCTCATTTGACATCCTGTTTTTCACTGTACTACCACCTCGTTATGTTAATTTCAATTACTGGTGTCACTGAGTTGCCGCCTTGCCTGCCCGTGAGCGGCTGCAGCGGCGCTTATCGATATACGCCCTGGCATATTATCTTTGCTGACTGCTATTACTTCCCGGTTGTCGAGTGTTGGGAGTGAGTTGGGATCTGCCAGTGAGTTGGGAGGCGCTAGCAGTGCAGTTCGGGCATGGCAGTGTTTGACTTGGGGCGCTGCTGCAGTGAGGTCCGGACAGCCATGACTCGCCCGACCGTTGCCGACACATGTCAGTTGAGTGCGGACCACCTTGGTTGGTCGTCGGTTGGTCATCTCGTCTGACGACGTGCATGTTGGCCGGCTATCGCTTACGAGTTGGCTGCCTGTGCCGACTCGTGATTCGTCCTTGTTATCGCACAGTCGCTGCCATTAGTATTGTCTAGCCCTTCGTGCAAGTGTTCGTGAAACTGCGTGTAGCTTGTGATGTCGACTGCTCAGTTATTTTAGTGCTGTCTCCGGGCTGTTGTGTGGCAGTCGGTCGGTTGGTGTGGATCAACCAGGAAATCTCCGTGCGGCGCAGTGGGCCGGGCTCGCTGGCAGTCTCTACACAGTGTCGGAGAGTGTGGGAGCTGTTCCGATTGCTACTACGTTCGTGGCTCACCGACCCAGGACATCAAAGTTGGGTGGTGATTTAATTACCGAAGCCAGCCTGTTCACATTGTGGCGTTGGTTTTCATGGTTGGCTGTTGGGGGTATTCCCGTGAGCAACAGTGAGTGTTCGAGTTGGCAAGAGTTTGGCCACCATCCGGTGGAGTTTAACTGTATTTTGATTATTTGAAGTCCAAGTGCACCAGCGGAATTTTCCGCCTTGTGGCCGTTAGCGTTTTGGTTACCTGCCCTGGCCGCTGACGTAAAATTCAGGTAGTGTCCTTTCCTCACCGTGTTGTCGCGGTCCAACACGTGTGTGTAGTTTTGACAACTTATGCATACTTGGTTGTGGGCGGCTACGCCTTTTACGTTTTGGCTTTGGAGTTTCTTATGTACTGGTCAGGTGGAAAGCAAGTCGTCTTGTCGGTGGGTCCGTTGTCTGCCTCTTGGCAGGGTTGCCGGCAGATCGGATATAGTTGGGCCGACTACTTGTTTCCCTTAAGCGAACGTTAATATTTCAAGTCCAGACCGATCCCCGGAAACTTCTGAGCGCCACTGGCTGTACTACCTATTCTTATTGGTGTTTCTTTGTGTATTTTAATGGCTCACAGCCGATGGTTTGAATTTGTATGATTTTAGTTGGGTTTTAAATAATAGGCCTTCTGCCTTTTGAATTGTGTGTTTCAATCAGGGGCTTTCGGCCGTCTTAAAATTAAAATTCCTTACTTGTTAAGTCATAGATTGCTTGGGCCTTCAGCCTCATTTTAAATGTTATTTAAGGATAAAACCTTGCGCTTTCTACCTTTTGAAAATTTATTGTAGTTGTGTGTTAAATCATGGGCTATCAGCAGTTTTAAAATTTAAAGAGGTTGTGCCCTTGAGCCATATGATTGTGTGACATATTCAGTCGATAGTTAAGCTCGGAAATTTGTGCTGTAATGTTTGGGCTACTAAATAAAGTTCGAGTGTAGCTGGCACCCATCATTTTTGGCTCCTTTCCACAATTCCAACTACCTGTTCAGTCCTGTGGATTTAACCAGGCGTTTCACTGGGATTGCCGCATACCGGCTAGCCAGAAACTATAAGCACCAGACCAAAGACAGTACAAGGTGCGAATATCGATACACACCGCTGCTGTCACAGGTAGAAAGAGGAAGAACCACGGCATAACCGCAATAACCGCGGGAAACCAAACGCAGAGTAACAGTCAAGGTTTAAACCAACGCATAAGCCGGGGCCAGCACGGCTCAGTTAAGATCCCGTAAATTATGGCCCGGTGGTTTATTGACGCTGAGATGGCACCCGATAGCATTCCATATGTCTATCATCGGGTTTAGGTCAAGCGAATCTGGTGGCCAAAACATCAAAGTTAATTCACTGTCATGCTCCTAAAACCATTCTAGCATGAGTCTGACGTCCGCAGTAATGTTCACGTAGTCCACGGCTGTTATGGAGCACTCGGTTACCACCTCAGGTGGCACTGAAGCCCAGGTGCCAAGATGCGCACGTGAATGTCTCCCACAGCGTAATACTGTATCCCACTGCTTCCCCGATCTGCGTCCACAGCTGGGTGCATCCACACACAACAGCCGACCGGGTCTACCAAGAAATGTTGAAATTTAATAAAGGTCCAAACAAGACGGTTACGTGCTTACTGCAGCCATTGCTGCGGTGCCGTCGGGTCAACAAGGGAACAGTTAAGGCTCGTTGCACCAGCGCTGCATTCTGCTATCAGATCTGCCACAGTTCGGCGTCTACTCCACGTTCTGTGACGAGGCGTGGACGTCCAACACCATCTCACCTGTCCATAGTTTCATCCTTTTTCAACCAGATTCCGTAAATGCTCGCGATAGTAGCACTCAAACAGCCGAGTGGCTTCGCCGTGTCCGAGATGTAAGCGGCCAGGTGTCGGGTAGCAAGAATCTACCCTCTGTCAGAATCGTCTATGTCTTGGACCTCTCCATTTGCGGCCCATATCGTCGCCTGAGTGACTCTCCAGTCGTCTCCGCTTCGCTTGTACACGGTGATTCAGCTGACCCTACCGACGCCGTTTTATGCAACCCGCAGTGTTATATCTGGCCCTCATAAGCCACGCGAGAGGTTTTCAAATTCTCTCGCTCGAACCGTGCAAACTGTTGGTCATACAGAAAAACCGAACAGGACCCCTTCGTTGGAAGTGTATTGTACTTAAATTTTGACCCGTAGTACGTTTTCGCTGGAGGCTACGGTTCTTGAGTTATTCAACAAAAAAGTACAAAAGCGACCTTCAGCCGCACATCCACCTCCACACTCATACCTCACCAGTCAGGATTTCTGGTGTGTTGTTCTTTGCTACCAAAGTACAAAACAATGCGAGTACAGGAACTATTCCCGATATTCGCCACCAGCGTAGTAAGCTGTTTCGTTAACGTTACTAATTTAAACGCGCCCATGAGTCTAACGAAGGGGAAAAGAGTTTTGTAAACTTTACTCTGAAATTAATTACGTTGACAATTCGATCCAAATTTAGCCCTCACAAGCAGAGTAGTTTCGTAGTCATAAGGCCTGACGAATAGAACTGTGAAATTGTTTATTTTATACTGTTAAAATTCACAAAATTGTTAGATAAAATTTACACAGACGTCAGTTTTACAATTTGTAGGTGCTCGACTAAGCGGATGGAATATATTTTTATCTACTTATAAATATTTATAAATGAAGACCAAAAATGGTCGAATGCGGCAAATAATTGGTGCAGTCGCAAATTTTTGTACGTACAGTGGTATGAAGGAGAGCAATGAACAACATACCAGAAGTCCTGAACGATAGGAGCTGAGCGTGGAAATGGTGGTGTGTTTGTACCTTTTTCTTGACTAACTCGAAAATTACGGCCTCTTGCAAAAACGTATCCCAGTACAAAATATAACTGCGGAATGGAAATGAATAATAGGCTAAGTGCCAAAAGACTGGTTCCGTGTTATTCAGTATTTTTTTGTGGTTTTATAAAAATATTTTAGTGAAAAAACCTTAACAATATTTTTTTGTTTATTTTCTACAGTGAGAGTCACACAACAATTGCAAATTTGTTAAGTTCCCATCCTTTTATCAATGGAAAAAATATTTTATTCTGAAAAGCGCAGAACGCGGTAAATGTCATCGGGAATAGACAAAACCAGGTAAGTGGCAATGAAAGAAATCGCTAGCATTTGTCAGTTTTGTTAATAATAAACATTTTACAGATACATTTTACAGATACACTATCCTGTGATTAAATTATTTTTAATCCTTATTTTAATATTATAGAGCACAAAGCAATTTTAACTGATTAACTGTTCTAACAATGTTGAACTAGCATTTCGTGCAGACCCTTTTTCTTTTCAGCTGACAAGTTGTTTTCGTTGTGACGGTAAAACATAATTGTTTATTATGTAAACGGCAACCCCTTTGTTGAACATCCTGTAGGTGCTGCAGTCTTCAAGATCGTTACACATTGTTTTCATCTTCACGAAGCCATGTGCAATTCTTTTCACTTGAATCCAACTAGATTAGGAAATATTTATTTTCGTTGTGTTAATATGTGTATCAGCTGTTTTTTTAAAATAAAAAAGTTCCAGGCTGGAGCATTGTAACCACAAATGGAAGGATTGTTAGGTGTTCGAATTCTCCATAAGTTTTACAAAGTTCCTAGGTACTGGACATTCTTCCAGTCTCTTGCGTTTTTCAGCCTGGGCAAAATCTCTGTCACACGCTGCGAACAGTTAACCAGCCTTAGCCTTATCAATGGGCCTGCGCATACAGCTCACGCTATCTTTTTGGCCTTACACGCACTGCTAGAAATGATCGTAGCGCTTAGTCCGCTTTTCAGATAGTTGGCAGCAGCACTTGACGTGACTTCTCGGATCCAACTAAATAAAAAATTTTTTTGGCACTTAGTCTTTATTGATTTCCTCTCTAGAACTACATTAAATTTCACACAAAAATGTCCTGTTCATTTTCACTGTACGGCTGGTAGTTCGCGCGTAGCGAGCGGGAGAATGTGAAAATCTAACGAGTGATTTATGAAGGCCAGATGCAATATCGCGCGTTGCGTAAAACGACAACGGTAGGGGCTACTCAATCACCCTGAGTGTACTTTCGTTAAATCTTCACGTACGTGGAACGCCATCTGCAGCATTCTGTCTCGCGTTGGACAGTGGTCATAGTCATCAGCGTCTATCTAGCAACGGGAAAAGAGGAAGTTGGCCAGATATTAAAGTATGGTGCGACGGACCGACACCCTTAGTGCATCACAGTAACGATGTAAGTAGGCTGTTTATGTTTTCTTATTGGTAACGCCACGTAGCGCTCTGTATGAAAATCACTGGCTGTGCTGTGTGCAGTCTGTAGCTAGTTTGCATTGTTGTCTGCCATTGTAGTGTTGGGCAGCGGCAGCTGGATGTGAACAGCGCGTAGCGTTGCGCAGTTGGAGGTGAGCCGCCAGCAGTGGTGGATGTGGGGAGAGAAATGGCGGAGACTTGAAATTTGTAAGACTGGATGGCATATATATTATGATATATTATGATTATTAAGGTAAATACATTGTTTGTTCTCTATTAAAATCTTTCATTTGCTAACTATGCCTATCAGTAGTTAGTGCCTTCGGTAGTTCGAATCTTTTATTTAGCTGGCAGTAGTGGCGCTCGCTGTATTGCAGTAGTTCGAGTAACGAAGATTTTTGGTGAGGTAAGTGATTTGTGAAAGGTACAGGTTAATGTTAGTCAGGGCCATTCCTTTGTAGGGATTTCTGAAAGTCAGATTGCGTTGCGCTAAAAAATATTGTGTGTCAGTTTAAGCACAGTCTTATATAATAGTTCTAAGGGAAAGTTTCAACGAGAGAGAGAGAGAGAGAGAGAGAGAGAGAGAGAACCCGCTTCGTCACGATTTACTTACTGCCGTGAGAGTTTTCACAGAAACGCTCTACAAACTGCGATGGAAAACACTTCGAGGAAGCCGCTGTGCGGCGCGACGAACTTATTCTCACAACTCCACCAGCAACTCTCCAAAAAGAGTCCAGAAAGACATATTATCGCCTCATTCATGTATACTGCCTATAGACGAAGCCAGTAAAATTACACACCTTTGTTATCGATACCCTACTGCCTTGCGGTCGGTGTGCGTTACGATTCCATAACATGAGTGCGACATAAAATTGCGGAGGAGGCCTGCAGCCACGAAGTAAACTTGAGGAGACTTACGCCACTGCCGAATGACTGCCTAGAATAACTGGTTGCTTGCTGTTCAGAAATTCGTATTTATTGACGAGTTTCAGGAACAGCCCATCATTAGAACAAATGCCAAAGAAAAGTGCAGAGCCGTAAACGCAAGCGTAATTGACGAAAGTCACTAAGAGTGAATTTACAAGCGGTATTAGAAAGAATGCTCAAAAAGCTGACATATCGAAAAGAAATGTCTCCGTACATAGTACGGAGTCACATGCGTCAGCCGACGGCGCAAGTAGTCAACTCATAAACAGATGACATGCAAAAGTTACGTAACAGAAACTACCACCAGGTGGCGGGCATATATAAGAACAGTGGAGCTATTTCTGTCCTCAGAAATAACAACTTGATATTGAAACACAACGGGCAGAACAGGTACAAAGATCTAAATACAAACCTAAAAACATATCATAAAAACAAGAGTACACACAACACTGCATAGCGCATACAAGAAACAACTACTGGCGTTCCAATTTTTTTTTTTCTTTTTTTGAGTAGTCAGTCTTCTGATTGGTCTGATGCGGCCCCCGAGGAATTCCTCTCCTGTGCCAACCTCTTTTACCTCACTAACAACGTATGTCCTCAATTATTTGCTGGATGTATTCCAATCTCTCTCTTTCTCTATAGTTTTTACCGTCTACAGCTCCCTCTAGCACCATGGAAATACAACTTAATGTCTTAAGAGATGTCCTACCACCATGACCCTGTCTTGCTAGTATTTTCAATATATTCCTTTCCTTATCAATCCAGCGGAGAACCTCCTCATTCCTTAACTTATCCGCCCACGTAACTTTCAACATTCTTGTGTAGCACCACATCTAAAATGCTTCGATTCTCTTCTGTTCCGGTTTTCGCTCAGCTCATGTGTCACTACCACACAATAATGTGCTCCAAACGTTCTCAGAAACATGTTTATCAAATTAAGGCCTGTACAAGTTGTCTTAGCCGAGAATGCCCTTTTTCCCAGTGCTCGTCTGCTTTTTGATGCCCTCCATGCTCCATCCGCCACGAGTTACAGCACTGGCCATTAAAATTGCTACACCACGAAGCTAACGTGCTACAGACGGGAAATTTAACAGACAGGAAGAAGATGCTGTGATATGCAAATGATTAGCTTTTCAGAGCATTCACACAAGGCTGGCGCCGGTGGCGACACCTACAACGTGCTGACGTGAGGAAAGTTTCCAACCGATTTCTCATACACAAACAGCAGTTGACAGCCGTTGCCTGGTGAAACGTTGTTGTGATGCCTTGTGTAAGAAGGAGAAATGCGTACCATCACGTTTCCGACTTTGATAAAGGTCGTTTCCGACTTTGATAAAGGTCGGATTGTAGCCTATCGCGATTGCCGTTTATCGTATCGCGACATTGCTGCTCGCGCTGGTCGAGATCCAATGACTGTGGGCAGAATATGGAAACGATGGGTTCAGGAGGGTAACACGGAACGCCGTGCCTCGTATCACTAGCAGTCGAGATGACGGGCATCTTATCCGCATTGCTGTAACGGATTGTGCAGCCATGTCTCGATCCCTGAGTCAACAGATGGGGACAGCAACCATCTGCACGAACAGTTCGACGACATTTGCAGCAGCATGGACTATCAGCTCGGAGACCATGGCTGCGGTTTCCCTTGACGCTGCACCAACGACAGGAGCGCCTGCGATGGTGTACTCAACGACGAACCTGGGTGCACGAATGGCAAAACCTCATTTTTCGGATGAATCCAGGTTCTGTTTACAGCATCATGATGGTCGCATCCGTGTTTGGCGACATCGCAAATTGGAAGCGTGTATTCGTCATCGCCATACTGGCGTATCACCCGGCGTGATGGTATGGGGTGCCATTGGTTACACGTCTCGGTCACCTCTTGTTCGCATTGACGGCACTTTGAACAGTGGACGTTACATTTCAGATGTGTTACGGCCCGTGGCTCTACCCTTCATACGATCCCTGCGAAACCCTACGTTTCAGAACGATAATGCACGACCACATGTTGCAGGTCCTGTACGGGCCTTTCTGGATACAGAAAATGTTCGACAGCTGCCCTGGCCAGCACATTCTCCAGATCTCTCACCAACTGAAAACGTCTGGTCAATGGTGGCCGAGCAACTGGCTCGTCACAATACGCCAGTCACTACTCTTGATGAACTGTGGTATCGTGTTGTAGCTGCATGGGCAGCTGTACCTGAACACGCCATCCAAGCTGTGTTTGACTCAATGCCCAGGCATATCAAGGCCGTTATTACGGCCAGTGGTGGTGGTTCTGGGTACTGATTTCTCAGGGTCTATGCACCCAAATTGCGTGAAAATGTAATCACATGTCAGTTCTAGTATAATATATTTGTCCAATGAATACCCGTTTATCATCTGCATTTCTTCTTGGTGTAGTAATTTTAATGGCCAGTAGTGTATTTTGATACCTAGGAGTAAAATTGAAGTGATATCAGGTGTTCCCCAGGGAAGCGTCCTGGGACCTCTGCTGCTCCTGATCTATATAAATGACCTGGGTGACAATCTGAGCAGTTCTCTTAGGTTATTCGCAGATGATGCTGTAATTTACCGTCTAGTAAGGTCATCCGAAGACCAGTATCAGTTGCAAAGCGATTTAGAAAAGATTGCTGTATGGTGTGGCAGGTGGCAGTTGACGCTAAATAACGAAAAGTGTGAGGTGATGCACATGAGTTCCAAAAGAAATCCGTTGGAATTCGATTACTCGATAAATAGTACAATTCTCAAGGCTGTCAATTCAACTAAGTACGTGGGTGTTAAAATTACGAACAACTTCACTTGGAAAAACCACATAGACAATATTGTGGGGAAGGCGATCCAAAGGTTGCGTTTCATTGGCAGGACACTTAGAAGATGCAAGAAGTCACTAAAGAGACAGCTTACACTACACTCGTTCGTCCTCTGTTAGAGGTGTGGGATCTTTACCAGGTGGGATTGACGGAGTACATCGAAAGAGTGCAAAAAAGGCTAGCTCGTTTTGTATTATCACGTAATAGGGGAGAGTGTGTGGCAGATATGATACGCGAGTTGGGATGGAAGTCATTAAAGCAAAGACGTTTTTCGTCGCAGTGAGATCTATTTACGAAATTTCAGTCACCAACTTTCTCTTCCGAATGCGAAAATATTTTGTTGAGCCCAACCTACATAGGTAGGAATGATCATCAAAATAAAATAAGAGAAATCAGAGCTCGAACAGAAAGGTTTAGGTGTTCGTTTTTCCCGCGCGCTGTTCGGGAGTGGAATGGTAGACAGATAGTATGATTGTGGTTCGATGAACCCTCTGCCAAGCACTTAAATGTGAATTGCAGAGCAATCATGTAGATGTAGGTGTAGAAGAAGCAGAATTCTCTTAACTTCATGTACTTCGTGATCACCAATCCTGATTTTCTTCCATTTATTGTTTCTGCTACTTCTCAATACTTTTGTCGTTCTTTGATTTACTGTTAACCCATATTCTGCACTTATTAGACTGTTATTTCCACTCAGCAGATCCTGTATTCTTCTTCACTTTCACTGAGGAGAACAGTGTCATCAGCGAATCTTATCATTGATATCCTTTCACCTTAAATTTCACCTTAAATTTTAATTTCAATCTTGAAGCTCTCTTTTGTTTCCGTCATTGCTTTTTTTTATGTATAGATTGGACAGTAGGGATGAAAAACCACATCCTAGTCTTACACCCTTTTTAATGCGATCACTTCATACTTGGTCGTCCACTCTTACTACTCCCTCTTAGCTCTTATACATATTGTGTATTATCCTTCTTTCCCTATAGCTTACCCCTATTTTTCTCATAATTTCGAATATCTTGCAGCATTTGAGATTGTCGAATGCTTTTTCGAGATCGACAAATCAAATGAAAGCGTTTTCACTTTTCTGAGATGGTAAAATGACGCTATTTGCGACCACGTAAGTAAATGAACAAGTTGATAATAAAATTAAAATTATACAGAAGTATGAACAGAGACCTAACACGGAACCTAAGTATCTCTTCTTCTACATATGCATAAACTGAAGCCACTTACTCGCGTCTGTCTGCACATGCAGGTTTATCTCAGGAACTGCTGTATGGATTTTGATGTGGTTCTACCCAAATAAATATTTCATACAAACTGACTGAATTCTGTAGAATTCCAGTTAAGTTGTGAAAACGATGTCATCGCCTACCTCAACTCTACAGACCAGCTGTGTCTCAAGAATCCATCTGGCGTCGTGCTCCAGCAGTAGAACGCAGTAGAAAGGTTGTGAGCCCCAATCCTAGCTGGCTCACTTTTTTCACTCTGCCTTTCAAATTAGCATTGACCTCTCACTTGTGAATACAAACATTTCGAATTATGACGAGAACTTCAGACTGCCAACTACTTCTTCCCTCACATAAGCGATCGCAATTGGCACTCTTAAATCACAGCAAACTCCACGAACAAATGGCAGTAAGCTACTTAGCTTTGACGATAACCATTGCGTCATCAAGGTGTGATGTGAGAGAATTTGAAATAATCAAAAATTTTTAACTTATAGTTTCGCTGCAATCGTCGGAAATCAGTTGCACAGCGGAAAAACAAGAAAATCCAAAATATGTGATTTTTTAAATTTATTTTTGCCACAAGTAAAGCGTATTCCGAAAAACTGCGTCAGCAAGTTTAGGAACTTTGCTTGGTGTACATACAGTACATTGCTTCAGCAGAGCAGCATGAGCCGTGGTAAAAAAACTGCTGTTTTGAATAGCGAGCCGCAGCACGTTGTGTTCGCACTCGCTATCCGTTTCTGACGGTGGCGACGCTGTGGTATTCGCAGCTTTGGTGCCTCCCTCTGGTGGGAAAGCGGAAAGGTTGCCTTGTTCACGTGCATTTAAGGGGCGCTATGAGCTCGGTAGAGGGGAGTCGGTCAGTCGAGGCGAGTCTAGTCTGGTCAGTTGGTCAGCCGGCTCAGAGTGGGGCAGTCAGTGTCTGTCTGTCGTCGCAGTGCGAGTATGTCTGTCGTTTGGATCAAACTTTAAGCCAGAAAATGAGAGCCTTGCCACTCCGCCAGTAACAGAATCAGCTAGTGGTCGCCCGGTCGGGGCTGAGTTCCTGCATCTGAGTCTGCGCGTTAGGCCGCCAGTCTGCTCGAGTTGCTCGGGCGGTTGGATTGGTCGGTTGGTTGGTCGCGCACTGAGACACGAGATGACTTGTCCGCCTTGAGCGTCGGCGCATGTGAGGTCCCCACGTGAGTCGAGTGGGCAGCGCCGTATAGAAAGGGGTAGTGGCTTCGCGGTTTACAAGGGAGCAACGGGAGCGGAACCACGACATCGGGCTGGCCGGGGCGAGCTGCGACGCCGTGAGACGGGAGATCGGCGCGCCTTCCTGCGTCCCTTGAAGCGGCTGGCAGCGGACGGTTCGGGAGAGCGTTAGGGATGCTGCGCCAGGTCTTCGCCAGAAATCGCAGTTTATTAGAAGTTTAGTGATTGGAGATATGTTGTTTCACTTACTTGTTAAATTCTACTTGTTTTCTTGGTGAGGTCACCAGCCGCTTTGTTTTGGGGTCGTCCCACCATTCTTCTCCGTTTGCCCACCCGCGGGAAGGCGGTTATTGTGAATTGGGTGGTCCGTTTTTCCCTTGTGGAATTGGGGAGGTTTAGAGCAATCTGCGGTTCGGGTTGCTTAGTAAGCAACCCCCCCCCCCCTCCCCTCTTGTCAATCTGCCATACGTTAATAGCTGCCTCTGTCATGTTTGTCGGATTCGGTGTTAACGAATTTATTGCTTAAAGGACGAATTCTTGAAATATGTTTCTATCTTGCCTATTATCTTGCGAGGTGGTATATGTGTAATGTAGAGCATGTTGTACATTTAATGTAAGTTTGCATTTTATAGGTTTTATTTAAATAGTCATTTTAAGTTTAAGGTTGCCACACTTCCACTGTAAGAGTCCTTAAAAAAATTGCACTTTCGGTCGCAAATAATTTGAGTGTTGTACCATTTCCATTCCTCTTACAGGGTGCATAGTTTACATGTTTTTGTGAGTTGTTAAAATTTTAGTTTAAAGTAGTCTGGTGTGTTGCAGATTTGCACCAGTGTACTCTTTCAGAGGTTGTTGTGAGCGGTCATGACTACGGCCGTGTTGGAAGGGAGCAAGCAAGCTTCTCAGCCCGAAGGCTCTTACTGTTAATATTGTTCTTTTCGCCTCTAAATAAAACTGTAACTTGATATTTCGAGAGTGCTTTTCTGCTTATAATTTTAAATCTGTTTTGAAAAAGCTTTTAGGAATAAATTCACATTTCTTAAAGGTAATTTTCCAACAGTTACTTCCTGCCAACTACTTCCACGCTCACCTAGTGTGATTAAGTGTGTCAATGTTCTTGATGAATCGCCAGTAATTAAACTAAATTTTTAAGAAAAGATTTTGAAAGTAAATTCGCAGTTCACAGCAGATGACTCAACATTCAGCTTTCTGCCTTCCTTGAATCAAACCTAGATGTGAACACGGTTCTTTGCGTGGCCACGGTGGCGAAGTTTGCCATATAAAGTCCACGACACAGATTTGTAGCAATGAGTCCCAACAATCCATCACAGTGTGTGCCCATCTTCACAAGCTAATCGAGGTAAACATGTGCAGCATACGTGTTTTTTTTTATTTTTTTGTTTTAGCTGTGCTACCTCTGACAGCATCTGATACATATTGAATCACTGACATATACACCCATGGTCTGCGTGCAACTCCAAACGCCAATACTGTATGCAATGCCCGAAATTCGTGCTTTAAGACAACTTTCCTTCCGTGCGCTACTTACATCGCCAAAGTTATATATATGAAAGCGATAGTGGTGGTGGTGGTGGTGGTGGTATGATGATGATGATGATGATGATGATGATGATGATGATGATGATGATGATGCCGGACACTGTGGCCGAGCGGTTCTAGGCGCTTCAGTCCGGAACCGCGCTGCTGCTACAGTCGCAGGTTCGAATCCTGCCTCGGGCATGGATGGCCTTAGGTTAATTAGGTGTAAGTAGTTCTAAGTTCTAGAGGACTGATGACCTCAGATGTTAAGTCCCATAGTGCTCAGAGCCATTTGAACCATTCTGATGATGATGATGTTTGGCTTGTGGGGCGCTCAATTGCGCGGTCATCAGCGCCCGTACAAAGTCCCAATTTGAGACCTGAGTTTCTCCTGGCGTATACAACTTTCAAATAATTTTTTTACACAGTCCGTTCTTTATACAGTCCAATATTGCCACTGTCACGAATGATGATGATGATGATGATGATGATGAAATGATCAGGACAACACAAACACCCAGTCCCTGGGATGGGAAAATCCCCAACCCGGCTGGGAATCGAACCAGGGACCTCGTTATCTGGTTATCTGGTGCTAGCCACTAGACCACGAGCTGCCGACATATGAAAGTGATGATATCCAGTAACTGAACGTTGAACGCTAGGCAGCAGCCTGCAAACAAAATTCACTAACCATCCAAGTCGTCTCGCCGTGGACACTTAATGTTACCCACTCAAAGAAGGGTCGGATCGCTAGTGCATAACAAAAATATGAGTGTTACAACAGTGCATAAACCACACAAGGCACAATTAGGGCCGGTAAGGAAAGAGAAGAGAGGAAAACAAGGAAAAGAAGAGGTCGGGGGGGGGGGAGGGGGAGGGCAATTTTCTGAGCGTTCTTTGGAACACCTTTTGTAAATTAACTATTCGCGACTTTCGTGAGTTAAGCTGGTGTCTATGCCTCTGTTTCTTTCTTTGGCAGATGTTGTGATGTTGGGCTGCGCCCGAAACGTGGCAATGAATAAGAGTTTCTGAGCCGCAAGTGACCAACATATTCAGCAGTGGCATAAGTTTCCTCGGCTCCACGCTTACATTTCAAAGATTTACATAAACGTTTCTTTCCAGGAAGCGTCTCCCGAAAATGCTTATCTCCGGCCTGCATAAAGTGGTTCCACGAACAGGAACCAAAGCGCTCCTTGACAAGCTCTGGTATTCCTAAATATTCTAGCCTCTCATCTAGCGCCCCCTTGCCAATCGCTTAATTTGTTTTCTTCCTTCACAAACTATGGCCCCTTTCCACACGTAATATCAGAGTGTATCAGTGTGTCAAGTTTAGGTGATAGTAATGGTTGTGTGTGTGCGGTGTGGTGTCGTGTTCATGTTGTACGATAAGACAAGGGTAAGAGCGAAAAACGATGCCGCGGCACAGCCTACTGCTCTTGAACAGTACGAAGACAGGACCAGCGGGCATAACGCCCGCACCAGACGTACGGCTCACACGCCCTCACTCTATGAGACACTGTGACAACATACTGGGACAAAGTCTTGGCATTCCACCAGCTCTCCTGCCCCACGCCGCACAAATGCCTACGATAAAAGTACTTTCGTCAGCACTCCTCGAAATGGGTACCACTGAGCCGAACGTCAGCACATAATCCCGCACTCATAAACTTGGTTGTCACATCATGAAATCACTTCAGTGGAAAATTCAGTGCTCGGCACGAGTTTTGGGACAACAGAGAAATTCCGTTTAGCTTCTCCGCTAAGTTCTTCGTCGAGGTGTTGAAAAACTCTTTTACTTTCCAAACAGGTTGCGTTTATTGATAACCGTCAGTGGAATGTTGTGTGTTAATTAATACTGTTACTGATGTGACTGCAATAAAAGTACCAGACTTGTCTAACAGCGGTGAAGAGTACGTCCAACGACTGTCCAAAATATACATACAGTTCCGCCAGATCATCAAGTCACTTTCGTCCTCATCCATCCTGCACGATACCCCTGAAGTATTACATCTACATCTACATCTACATCTATACTCCGCGAGCCACCTTACGGTGTGTGGCGGAGGGTACTTATTGTACCACTATCTGATCCCCCCTTCCCTGTTCCATTCACGAATTGTGCGTGGGAAGAACGACTGCTTGTAAGTCTCCGTATTTGCTCTAATTTCTCGGATCTTTTCGTTGTGATCATTACGCGAGATATATGTGGGCGGTAGTAATATGTTGCCCATCTCTTCCCGGAATGTGCTCTCTCGTAATTTCGATAATAAACCTCTCCGTATTGCGTAACGCCTTTCTTGAAGTGTCCGCCACTGGAGCTTGTTCAGCATCTCCGTAACGCTCTCGCGCTGACTAAATGTCCCCATGACGAATCGCGCTGCTTTTCGCTGGATCATGTCTATCTCTTCTATTAATCCAACCTGGTAAGGGTCCCCTACTGATGAGCAATACTCAAGAATCGGACGAACAAGCGTTTTGTAAGCTACTTCTTTCGTCGATGAGTCACATTTTCTTAGAATTCTTCCTATGAATCTCAACCTGGCGCCTGCTTTTCCCACTATTTGTTTTATGTGATCATTCCACTTCAGATCGCTCCGGATAGTAACTCCTAAGTATTTTACGGTCGTTACCGCTTCCAATGATTTACCACCTATGGCATAATCGTACTGGAATGGATTTCTGCCCCTATGTATGCGCATTATATTACATTTATCTACGTTTAGGGAAAGCTGCCAGCTGTCGCACCATGCATTAATCCTCTGCAGGTCTTCCTGGAGTACGTACGAGTCTTCTGATGTTGCTACTTTCTTGTAGACAACCGTGTCATCTGCAAATAGCCTCACGGAGCTACCGATGTTGTCAACTAAGTCATTTATGTATATTGTAAACAATAAAGGTCCTATCACGCTTCCTTGCGGTACTCCCGAAATTACCTATACATCTGCAGATTTTGAACCGTTAAGAATGACATGTTGTGTTCTTTCTTCTAGGAAATCCTGAATCCAATCACAAACCTGGTCCGATATTCCGTAAGCTCGTATTTTTTTCACTAAACGTAAGTGCGGAACCGTATCAAATGCCTTCCTGAAGTCCAGGAATACGGCATCAATCTGCTCGCCAGTGTCTACGGCACTGTGAATTTCTTGGGCAAATAGGGCGAGCTGAGTTTCACATGATCTCTGTTTGCGGAATCCATGTTGGTTATGATGAAGGAGATTTGTATTATCTAAGAACGTCATAATACGAGAACACAAAACATGTTCCATTATTCTACAACAGATTGACGTAAGCGAAATAGGCCTATAATTATTCGCATCTGATTTATGACCCTTCTTGAAAATGGGAACGACCTGCGCTTTCTTCCAGTCGCTAGGTACTTTACGTTCTTCCAGCGATCTACGATAAATTGCTGATAGAAAGGGGGCAAGTTCTTTAGCATAATCACTGTAGAATCTTAAGGGTATCTCGTCTGGTCCGGATGCTTTTCCGCTACTAAGTGATAGCAGTTGTTTTTCAATTCCGATATCGTTTATTTCAATATTTTCCATTTTGGCGTCCGTGCGACGGCTGAAGTCAGGGACCGTGTTACGATTTTCCGCAGTGAAACAGTTTCGGAACACTGAATTCAGTATTTCTGCCTTTCTTCGGTCGTCCTCTGTTTCGGTGCCATCGTGGTCAACGAGTGACTGAATAGGGGATTTAGATCCGCTTACCGATTTTACATATGACCAAAACTTTTTAGGGTTCTTGTTTAGATTGTTTGCCAATGTTTTATATTCGAATTCGTTGAATGCTTCTCTCATTGCTCTCTTTACGCTCTTTTTCGCTTCGTTCAGCTTTTCCTTATCAGCTATGATTCGACTACTCTTAAACCTATGATGAAGCTTTCTTTGTTTCCGTAGTACCTTTCGTACATGATTGTTATACCACGGTGGATCTTTCCCCTCGCTTTGGACCTTAGTCGGTACGAACTTATCTAAGGCGTACTGGACGATGTTTCTGAATTTTTTCCATTTTTGTTCCACATCCTCTTCCTCAGAAATGAACGTTTGATGGTGGTCACTCAGATATTCTGTGATTTGTGCCCTATCACTCTTGTTAAGCAAATATATTTTCCTTCCTTTCTTGGCATTTCTTATTACACTTGTAGTCATTGATGCAACCACTGACTTATGATCACTGATACCCTCTTCTACATTCACGGAGTCGAAAAGTTCCGGTCTATTTGTTGCTATGAGGTCTAAAACGTTAGCTTCACGAGTTGGTTCTCTAACTATCTGCTCGAAGTAATTCTCGGACAAGGCAGTCAGGATAATGTCACAAGAGTCTCTGTCCCTGGCTCCAGTTCTGATTGTGTGACTATCCCATTCTATACCTGGTAGATTGAAGTCTCCCCCTATTACAACAGTATGATCACGAAACTTCTTCACGACGTTCTGCAGGTTCTCTCTGAGGCGCTCAACTACTACGGTTGCTGATGCAGGTGGTCTATAGAAGCATCCGACTATCATATCTGACCCACCTTTGATACTTAGCTTAACCCAGATTATTTCACATTCGCATTCGCTAATAACTTCACTGGATATTATTGAATTCTTTACTGCTATAAATACTCCTCCACCATTGGCGTTTATCCTATCCTTGCGGTATATATTCCATTCTGTGTCTAGGATTTCGTTACTGTTCACTTCCGGTTTTAACCAACTTTCCGTTCCTAATACTATATGCGCACCATTTCCTTCAATAAGAGATACTAATTCAGGAACCTTGCCCTGGATACTCCTGCAGTTTACCAATATTACGTTAACTTTTCCTGTTTTTGGTCTCTGAGGACGGACGTTCTTTATCAACGATGATAATGTCCTCTCTGGTAAGCCGTCAGGTATTTTATCGTTTCGCCCAAGGGGGGGGTCCCTCTAACCTAAAAAACCCCCGTGTGCACGCCACACGTACTCTGCTACCCTAGTAGCTGCTTCCGGTGTGTAGTGCACGCCTGACCTGTCTAGGGGGGCCCTACAGTTCTCCACCCAATAACGGAGGTCGATGAATTTGCAACCATTATAGTCGCAGAGTCGTCTGAGCCTCTGGTTTAGACCCTCCACACGGCTCCAAACCAGAGGACCGCGATCGACTCTGGGCACTATGCTGCAGATATTAAGCTCAGCTTGCACTCCGCGTGCGATGCTGTTTGTCTTCACCAAATCAGCCAGCCGCCGGAAGGAACCAAGGATGGCCTCAGAACCCAAGCGGCAGGCGTCATTCGTTCCGACATGTGCTACTATCTGCAGCCGGTCACACCCAGTGCGTTCAATAGCTGCCGGAAGGGCCTCCTCCACATTACGGACGAGACCCCCCGGCAAGCACACCGAGTGCACACTGGCATTCTTCCCCGACCTACCCGCTATTTTCCTGAGGGGCTCCATAACCCGCCTAACGTTGGAGCTCCCTATAACTAATAGGCCCGCCCTCTGTGACTGTCGGGACCTTGCCGGAGAATCGGCCACTGGCCCAACAGGCGAGGCATCCTGTGGTGGCTCGGAAACGATGTCATCACCACTAGGAAGCACCCCGTACCTGTTGGAAAGGGGTAAGGCAGCTGCCACGCGGCCAGATCCCACCTTCGCCTTTCGGCCAGGCACGCGCGAGCCCACCACTGTCCGCCATTCACCCTGGAGTGATGGCTGACCGGTAAGATGCTCACTGCCGGAAGACGCAGCGACATCAGGGGTTCCATGCGATTCCAAGGCCACCGAAGTAGGCATAGGTCTCACCACAGTTGCCCCAACGCCACTACGAGCCGACGCCTGCGCCTCGAGCTCGATGAGCCTAACAGACAAAGCCTCCACCTGCCCCCGAAGAGTGGCCAATTCTCCTTGCGTCCGCTCACAACAACCACAGTCCCTACACATGACTATGTTTACCCTACCCTATACGGTGACAAATTCCCAAGATAATCTTCTGATGAGCTACTCTGATAATCAAGAAACACTCACTGAAATACGAGACGCGAAAACTACGCTAGGTTTTCCCAGAAAAACTATTTAAAAGCTAAGCGCAGCAAATAAGTACAAAAACGCTTTATACAAACAGTACTCGCTGCTGCTGGTGCTCTCGCTCTGGCTGTCACAAGACCAACATTTCCGTCAAGAAAAACAAAAAGATGTAGAAACAGGACACCTGCACTAAATTAAAAATGGCGAATATGACAGTTCCTATCAAAAAGCTCACAGTTCCTAGTAACTGACAGAAAGACATCGAGTAAAACACAAGGGATATCTGGCGTTATCCAAGAAAGCGGTATAGGCCCCTGCTGTTCCTAATCTATACAAATGATTTATGAGAAAATTTCAACAGCCGCCTTAGAGTTTTTGCAGATTGTGCTGTCATTTACCATCTAGTAAATTGACTAGAAGAACTGCGAAATGATTTAGACGAGATATCTATAGGGTGCGAAAATTGGCAATTGACCTTAAATAATTAAAAATGTCAGGTCATCCACATAAGGACTAACAGGAGCCCGTTAAATGTAGATTATGCAATAAATCACACAAACCAAGTCTGTAAATTCAACTTAATACCTAGGGATTACAATTACAAACAACTACAATTGTAAGGATCACATAGGTAATGTTGTGGGCAAGGCGAAACAAATCACTCCATCTTCAGGCCACAATTGGCCCACCGGGACCACCCGACCGCCGTGTCACCCTCAAGCTATGTGGAAAGGAAGGGCGCGTGGTCAGCACACCGCTCCCCCGGTCGTTACGATGGTTTTATTTGACCGGAGCCGCTACTGTTCGGTCGAGTAGCTCCTCAATAGGCGTCACGGGGCTGAGTACACCCCGAAAAACGGCAACAGCGCATGGCGCCCGGATGGTCACCCATCCAAGTGCCGGCCACGCCCGACAGCGCTTAACTTCGGTGATCCGACGGGAACCAGTGTATCCACTGCTGCAAGGCCGTTGCCCAAGTCGAGGAAAAAGACGGTGTTTTATTGGCGGATACCTAAAAGATGCAACAAATCCGATAAAGAGACTGCCTACACTACGTGTGTCCGTCATCGGTTGGAGTAATGCTGTACGTTATAGGAGCCCTACCAGACAGTATTGACGGAGGACATGGCAAAAGCTCAAACAAGGGCAGCTCGGTTTTTGCTGTAGCGAAACAGGAGAGAGAGTGTCACGGATATGGTATGCGAATCGAGGTGACAATCATTAAAACAAAGACGAAATCTTTTCATGAAATTTCATTCATCAGTTCTTTTCTTCGAACGCAAAAATATCCTGTTGGCGCACACCTGCGCAAGGAGAAACGATCATCGTCATAAAATAAGAGAAATCAGCGCTGGCACGGAACAATATAAGTGTTCGTTTCTCCTGCGCGATGTCCGAGAGTGGAACAGTAGAAAAATGGTGTGGAAGTATTTCGATGAACCCTCTGCCAAGCACTTAAGTGTGAATTGAGGAGTAAATGTAGATTTTAAAAAACCGAAGATACTGCAGTTATCGCATTAGTGCTATGCAGAAATTCCAAGATGGCTGAAATAATTGACGAGCCCTCGGAAAAATGGCTGTAACTTCGGCAGCAACGCATATGGTTCCACAGCCTTGCAAAGATTTCGGGCTCAGACAGGACAGGGAAGGGAATGGCATTAACATAGGGGAATTCCGTTGTTCGGCGTTTATTACTGAAGTTGTCCTATCAGAATACCACAATTAACATAGGTTTTGAGTGAATTAATTTATTTCTGTCTTATAGAGCATCGTGTTCGCGGACGTACTTCCATTATTCGTGTTTCCCTGGACCTGTTTATCGACGAGATGCTACCAGCTGTCCTTATCACTGCGAATTCAGAGCAGCTGCAAGGGCGGCCGATATACTGGTCCACTTTACGTGAAACCAAATAACGCAACACAGCTGTTTGAGAATCCAACAGCTTGGGATATATTATCTCTGCCTTTCCCTTGTATTTCCTTCCCCCTTCGGGCTAGTGATACAATATTGCGAGGCTTAAAAAGAGACATTAATTTCCCCTTGTTAGAATGTCGTTGTTCTCACAAGTTCGCATCGTTAAATAGCGCAGCATTTTCTGCACTTTCTCGACGAAGCCTTGGCAGACACGGTCGTCGTCGTCCTGCGACAAGTGGACTGCGTGTCCGTGTCACGTGACTAACTTGGCACCGGCGCTCAGCCTTGTTTTTTCTGCGATGATAACGAGACGGACACACAGCATCGCGTCACAATCAGACTCGACAGATCACAGGCAGAGCCTTGTTCTCTCGCTGATTTGATGCATTGCACCAGGGCTTAATTTCGGTCTGAACGGCATTACAGCATCTCCTAGGGATTTTTTAAAATCTCGTTGAAACAAGCCGGCACTGCAGATTTAAAACTGCAGTTCGTCAGCGCACCTGACGATGGCGACATGTCTGATCGCCGAAATATTGTGCCCGTTGGACACTATAGACCGGCAGTACACCCGTGGACTGTTCGGGCGAGAAATATGCCGGGAGAAACTGAAGAATCGCAACTGTCTTTTGTTTACGACCGCCAGCAACCTAGAGAGATAGATGTGTAGTGTAACCAAGATGAGTTGAGATTCGTTCCGAAGTTGGGATGGGAAAATTCGACCAGTTAAAAGCGATACCGGTATTTTAGTTCTAAATAACCAGTAGTTTACGGTATTTGTTTGGTCTCAGTTTTAACAGGTATATTTCTCTTTTACTGATAAGCGGGTGTAAAACCGATGTATCAATTTGGCGTAGCAGTGGTGCTCAAATTCTTTGTTTCAGATAAACCTTTATTTAAAAAACAGTTCGGTAGGGAGTTCTGTGGCTTCTGAAATACTGGTATAGACTTTGGATGGAATTGTTTCTGATAGCAGGATTCGACTTACGAATCGCTATATTATAGAACAAGTATTTATGAACAAGCTGGACAATAAATATTCGCCATTGGTTTAAGTCATTATGGAATTTTAAGTATTAACATGTAATTGTTCCTGGTAAATATTGTAGTTTGCCCTCTATCTAAATTTTTCATTTGAATTTCTTCAAAAAATATTTTTGATTTTGTCAGCAAAAAATCAGCTCCACTGGAAATTCTCGTTACAAAGTAGACTAAAAGATGGCTTTTCATTCGAAATACGATAGTTACAGAAAAAGAACGAGAGAAATTTTACACACAAGCTTATTAGCCTACTTGTCTGCCTTTTATATGTAGCAGTAAAAAATGGAAGTTATGGCATGAGTAATAAATTAAAAACTTAACAACTCATTCACAGTTTATAATAAAAACAGAAATTAGTTAATATGCTGCCGGTGTCTGCGTAATATGCCTTTACCTGCTCGCAGCCTTGAGAAACGGACATTGTAAGATGAAAAACAGAGTTCTCCACCCTTAGTTTTCACTCATTGGCACTGAATACTGTTGATGCCCAAATAGTGGCGTGATCCTCGATTATAACAAGACTTTTTAACAGAGATTTAAGAAGTTTGTACGTGAATACTGGTGCATTTCTTGTAGTTCCTCATTGCTTCTCGAGAAATGAAGCGAACGGCGGACGGAATGTTTTCTTTTATTTACTTATTTTATTCGATAGTTTGATTCTAGGCATCTTCAAACGCACGAGGCGAAAGTCTGAGGCAGTCGTAGAATTTTCCAATCTCTGCCCGATGCTATCGTTGATTTACGGAAATAATAGCAACAAAAAAATCGAAATTCGGTAACTTCAAAAACCGGTTATTTTGAGCGGTTCTAACAGTTAGCTTAAACTGGAGATGAAAATAATCGGTGTAACAGACAACCGATTGTTTCAGCAATAACTGCCGTCTCTATTCAGACGTTGTGAATGGTTCATATCGCCTTTTGTTTAAGACAGCCAGCAACCTCAGCGGCCTACTAGCATGAGACGACTCGTGTTACGTGTGTCACTGAGAAATAAATAATGTGAAGAGTCTTTGAACGTGAGGTCTCTATAACGTGCTTTAACGAAATCTACTGTGTCTTAATTTATGCCATAGCTTCTGGCTAAAAGTTAGCAGCCTTTCGAGCCGATAAGGAAAACACAAGAGGAGGAGGTTACTTGGATAATGCCGGGCGATACGGGAAGATTTCGGTTAGATTACATCCTGGTCAGACAGAGATTCCGAAATCAGATACTGGATTGTAAGGCGTACCCTTGAGCAGATATAGATTCAGATTAGTGATGGAGAGTAGGCTGAAGTTTAAGAGATTGGTCAGGAAGAATCAATACGCAAAGAAGTGGGTTACGGAAGGAATGACGAGATACGCTTGAAATTCTCTAAGGCTATAGATATAGAATTAAGGAATACCTCAGTAGGCAATTCAGTTGAAGAGGAATGGATGTCTCGAAAAGAGATAAGCACAGAAGTTGGAAAGAAAAACATAGGTACAATGAGGGTAACTGTGAAGAAAATATTCAAATGTGTGTGAATTCCAAAGGGGCCAAACTGCTGAGGTCATCGGTCCCTAGACTTACACAATACTTAAACTAACTTATGCTAAGAACTACACACACACACACACACACACACACACACACATGCCCGAGGGAGGACTCGAACCTCCGGCGGTTGGGGCAGCGCAATCCGTGACATGGCATCCCTACCCGCAAGGCGTAACGAAACAGTGGGTAACAGAAGATATACTTCAGTTGATCGATGAAAGAAGGAAGTACGGAAATGTTGAAGGAAATTCAGGAATACAGAAATACAAGTCGCTAAGGAATGAAATAAACAGGAAGTGCGGGGAAGCTAAGATAAAATGGCTGCAGGAAAAATGTGAAGAAATCGAAAAAGAAGTGTGAGCCGTGTGTGGCTCGTGTTCCCGCCATCATGTATTTTACACCCTGTTTTTAACGTACTTCCACCTCACTACGTTAATTTAAATTACTACTGTCACTGAGTTGCTGCTTTGCCTGACGTTAGCAGCGCGTATCGATATATCCCTTCTCGTAGTATCTTTGCTTGACTGCCATTACTTCCCGTTCGTTGTCTGTTGTTAGTTGGGATCGCCAGTTCGAGTCGCGAGTTCGGGTCTACCGGTCACTTGGAACGTGTCTGGAGCGCAGTCCGGATCTGCCAGTCTTGTCAGGTTGTGTGTGTGTGTTGTTGTTCACACTGACGACTATTTTAAATTTTGTCAGCGTATTGGCTGTGAGAGGTTGGTCGTCTCATCTGGCGACGTGTAACTGTTTCTCTCTGTGCTTTTGGGCCCCTTCAGTTACCATCTTGCAGAACTTGGGTCGCTCGTTTCCTGGTGCAGGGATGTCGTTAAGCCAGTGGGCGTGTTTCCCCTGCATGGTTGCGTCCAAGCCAGTATTTCCGCCGTCGTGTGTCTGGAAGTGAGTGGGAGACGCACCAGCAGTTCAGTCGCAACGGAGCAGCAGTCGCGGACGTACCAGCAGGCAGTCGGTTGGTTGTTGCGGACGAGGGAAGTTATCTCCGCGGGGTGCAGTCGGCTGGGGCCGCTAGCAGTCCCTGCGCAGTTTCGGAGCGTGTGTGGAGCTGTCCGATCGCCAGGAGCTTCATGGTTCACCGACCCAGGACGTCAAAGTTGAGTAGTGGTTTCAAGTACCCAAGCCACGTCTATTCATGTTGTGGTGGTTCGCTTCGGTGGTTTGCTGTTGGGGAGTTTTCTGGTGAGCAACACCGAGTGGTTCTACTGCTGAGATTTAGCCGCCATGCGGTGCAATTAACTACAGGGTGATTCAAAAAGAATACCACAACTTTAGGAATTTAAAACTCTGCAACGACAAAAGGCAGAGCTAAGCACTATCTGTCGGCGAATTAAGGGAGCTATAAAGTTTCATTTAGTTGTACATTTGTTCGCTTGAGGCGCTGTTGACTAGGCGTCAGCGTCAGTTGATGCTAAGATGGCGACCGCTCAACAGAAAGCGTTTTGTGTTATTGAGTACGGCAGAAGTGAATCGACGACAGTTGTTCAGCGCGCATTTCGAACGAAGTATGGTGTTAAACCTCCTGATAGGTGGTGTATTAAACGTTGGTATAAACAGTTTACAGAGAATGGGTGTTTGTGCAAAGGGAAAAGTTCTGGATGGCCGAGAACGACTGATGAAAATGTAGCACGCATCCAGCAAGCATTTGTTCGCAGCCCAGGAAAATCGACTCGCAGAGCTAGCAGAGAGCTGCAAATTCCACAATCATCGATGGAGCGCCACCACATTGGCACTTATCTGTCCGTAACTACCTGAACGTCAACTACCCGAGGCGATGGATCGGCCGCCAGGCAGCCCGTGACAGAGCACTTCATCACTGGCCTCCAAGAAGCCCTGATCTTACCCCCTGCGACTTTTTCTTATGGGGGTATGTTAAGGATATGGTGTTTCGGCCACCTCTCCCAGCCACCATTGATGATTTGAAACGAGAAATAACAGCAGCTATCCAAACTGTTACGCCTGATATGCTACAGAGAGTGTGGAACGAGTTGGAGTATCGGGTTGATATTGCTCGAGTGTCTGGAGGGGGCCATATTGAACATCTCTGAACTTGTTTTTGAGTGAAAAAAAACCTTTTTCAATACTCTTTGTAAGGATGTATAACAGAAGGTTATATTATGTTTCTTTCATTAAATACACATTTTTAAAGTTGTGGTATTCTTTTTGAATCACCCTGTACTTTTGTCGACTACGATTTGAATGCACCAGTGAAATTTTCTGTCTTGTGGCCACTAGTGTTCTGGCCACTGATGTACACTGAGGCAGTGTTCTTTTGAGCGAAGTTAACTACTGCCGTGTTTCAAATTCAAGTGTATCAGAGGAATTCTCTACCTAAGGGCCGTTAGTGTTCCGGTTACCTGCCCTCGCCACTAACGTAATTTCAGGCAGCGTCCTTTCCTCACCTGTTGTCGCCGTCCAATATGGTGTGTAATTTTGACGGCTAATACATACTCCATTGTGGATTATTACGTTTGTAACATTGCAGGTTTGAGTTCTCATGTACTGATTGACGGGAAGCAAGTCGTTGTGTCAGTCGGTCCGTGGCTGCCCTCTGGTTGCGTTCCCACAGATCAAGTGTAGTTGGGCTCACCACCTGTCTCGCCTAAGTGAACGAGGGCAGACCGACCTCCCTGGAGGCCTTCTGAGTGCCACCGGTGTTTGATTAACTGTTGTCAGCCATGTTAAATTTTAGGTTTATGGTTACTTGTTGGTTTTCTCAAAATTTTGCAAAATTAGTATTTAAATTTATCTTTCAAGCTTAAATATTGATTTTAGTAACATATTCTAAAATTTTGAAGTTTAATTGCGGCCCTCAGCCATTGGTATTGCACCTTGCATATGTTGCTGCTTTAAATTATTGTATTGCTATCTTAATTGGATTTTTATCTTGTTGATTTTTAAGATTTCTTCTTGTTAAACATGCTGGCCTTCTGCCCTCAAAGGTCTATGGTAATATATTCTGAAGTTTTGAAATTTAATTGTGGCCGTCAGCCATTTGTGTTGCACCTTGTATATGTTGCTTTTGGGGTTTCAAATTATTTTATTGCTATCTTAATTGGATTTTTACCTTGTTAAGATTACTTATTGGAGGCCTTCAGCTGTGAAAGAGTTGCATCCCGTAAAGATTCGGCTATGTGCCGCTTTGGTTGTAAAGGTTATTAAAATTACAGTAAATGACAGAAGCAGAAACTGACCTCAACCCTTGGCCCTTTCCACAATCTTATTACCTGATTTGCCCAGTGGGTTTAGCGGGTCTCTCAAAGTGATTGTCGGAAGGACTGATTCAGCATATGGTAAAGTCAAAACAACCTTCGGTGAAATTAAAAGCAAGGGTGGTAACATTAACGGGAATTCCACTGTTAAATGTGGAGGGGAGAGTGGATAGGTGGAAAGTACACTGAAGGCCTTTATGAGGGGGAAGATTGGTCCGATGTGTTAGAAGAAGGAACAGGAGTCGATTTAGAACAGATAGGGGATCCACTACTAGAATCAGAATTTAAGAGAGCATTAGAGGACTTAAGATCAAATAAGGCAGAAGGGATATATAACATTGCATCAGAATTTCTAAAATCATTGGGGGAAGTGGCAACAAAACGACTGTACACGTTGGTGTGTAGAATGTATGAGTCTGGCGACATACCATCTGACTTTCGGAAAAATGTCATCTACACAATTCCGAACACTGCAAAATCTGACAAGTCCGAGCTGTTAAGCTCATGCATCCAAGTTGCTGATAAGACTAATATACAGAAGAATGGTATAGAAAATTGAGGATGAGCTAGATGACGATCAGTTCGGCTTTATGAAAGTTAAAGGCAGCAGAAAGGCATTCCGACGTTGCGGTTAATAACGAAAGCAAGACTAAAGATAAATAAAGACACGTTCATAGGATTTGTCGGCCTGGAAAAAGCGTTCGACAACGTAAAATGGTGCAAGGTGTTCCAAATTCTAAAAAAGTAGCAGTAAGCTATAGGGAAAGACGGATAATATACGATACGAACAAGAGCAATGAGGCAATAATAAGAGTGAACGACCAACAACGAAGTGATCGGATTAAAAAGGGTGTAAGACAAGGATATAGTCTTTCGACCTAACTGTTCAATCTGTACATCGAAGATGCGATGATAGAAATAAAAGAGAAGTTCAGAAGTGGAACTAAAATTCAAGGTGGAAGGATACCAATGACACGATTCGCCGATGACATGACTTTCCTGAGTGAAGGTGAAGAAGTATTACATGATTTGCTGAATGGAATGAACAGTCTAATGAGTACAGAATAGGGTAAATCGAAGAAGGGAGAAAGTAATGAGAAGTAGCACAAATGAGAACAGCGAGAAACTTAACGTCAGGACTGATGGTCGCGAAGTGGATGAAGTTAGGGATTTCTGCTATCTAGGTAAAAAAACCAATGACGGACGGAGCAAGGATGACATCAAAAGCAGACTAGCAGTGGCAAAAAGGGCATTCATGGCCAAGAGAAGTCTACTAGTATCAAATATCGGCCTTAATTTGAGGAAGAAATTTCTGAGAACGTACGTCTGGAGTACAGCATTGTATGGCAGTGAAACATGGACTGTGGGGAAATTGGAACAGAAGAGAATCCAAGCATTTGAGATGTGGTGCTACAGACGAACTTTGAAAACTAGATGGAGTGATAAGGAAAGGAATGAAGAGGTTCTGCGCAGAGTCGGAGAGGAAAGGAATGTGAAGAAAACATTGACAAGGAGAAGGGACAGGATGATAGGACATCTGTTACAACAGGGAATGACTTCCATGGTACTAGAGGGAGCTGAAGAGGTCAAAAACTGTAGAGGAAGATAGAGGCTGGAATACGTCCAGCAAATAATTGAGGACGTATGTTGCAAGTGCCACTCTGAGATGAAGAGGTTGGCACAGGAGAGAAATTCGTGAGAAAAGAAGAAGAAGAAGAAGAAGAAGAAGAAGAAGAAAGGAAATATTCTTCTCCTCTCGTCACGTCCCTTCCGCCGTGCCGGCCGCTTTGACCGAGCGGTTCTAGGTGCTTTAATCCAGAGCGACGTGGCTGCTACGGTCGCAGGTTCGAATCCTACCTCGGGCATGGATGTGTGTGATGTCCTTAGGTTGGTTAGGTTTAAGTAGTTCTAAGTCTAGGGGACTGATGACCTCCGATGTTAAGTCCCATAGTGATTACTGCCATTTGAACCTTCCGCAGTGGCGCTCGATATCTTTCCCTGCCCAGCAACGTTGTTGGAAAATAAATTGACGCTCAGCTTCCAAGAATCTAAACTTGTGATTTTTATGACTGTGTGTGTGTGTGTGTGTGTGTGTGTGTGTGTATGTGTGTGTGTGTGTGTGGAGTGGGGGAGGGTGTATGATTGAAGAGGTGCATCCCAGAACCTAAAATTTTAGAAATTAAGCACTGCAGGGCAAGAAGCCTCAGGATGTAACGTAGGACATCTTTTGACGAGATAATGTAAGCTGACATCTCTCCTTTCCTTAGTGGCTGACATCAGGCGTAAAAATATGTTTCACCACCGCGATTTCAACACAGAAAGTATGAGTGGCAACATGTTGCTGCCGAGCTCCTTCACTTCTGGAAGGCATCCGACACAATTCTCCACTGCCGTTTAGTGAACAAAAATACAACCTTACTGAGAATCTGAGCATATTGGGTCTAGGACATCCTTGCAGACAGAACTTTAGAAGCCGTTTTCGGCGAAACAAAATCGACAGCTGCTAAGATGATGCCGAGAGTACCCGAAGGGAGTGTTGTAGGGTCACTACTATTTACAAATTTTATTAGTGATCTACATTCTGGGGGATAATGTCGGCGGCGACGTGAGACTATTTGTGAACGAGGCTGTTGTCGATATTATGGAAAGGCTGCAGAGCCGCAAGACTGTACCGATATGTAGAGACACCTGCTAATGGTCGAAGGCTAGTGGAGTAGCAGTAACAGTTGCCCCTGAAGTTGGACAAATGTAACGTATAATACACAAAAAGGCGAAAAGACTCAGTACTGGCGACAAGACATCGTAAACAGTAACTACCTAGAAGTAACCATCCGGAGCGGCATCAAGGTGAAATGACTACATTAAAGGAAATAGCGGGAATTACAGATTCTAGACAGAGATTCAGTGCGAGACTCTTAAGGGAATACACTGAAGCGCTAAGGAATCTGGTATAGTCATGCGTATTCAGAAACAGAGATATGTAAACAGGCAGAATACGGCGTTGCGGTCGGCAACGCCTATATAAGACAAGAGTCTGGCGCATTTGTTAGATCGGTTACTGCCGCTCCAATGGGAGGTTATCAAGATTAAGTGAGTTTGAACGTGCTGTTAAAGTCGGCGCACGAGTGATGGGACAAGGAATCTCCGAGGTAGCGATTAAGTGCGGAGGGAGTACGACCACTTCCTGAGGAATCCGGAAAAACATCAAATCTCCGACATCGCTGCGGCCGGAAAAAGACCCTGCAAGAACGAGACCAACGACGGCTGAAGAGACTCGTTCAAAGGGGCAGAAGTGCAACCGTTCCGCAAACTGCTGCAGATTTCAATGCTGGGCCATCAACAAGTGTCAGAATGCAAACCATTCAACGAAACATCATCGATATGGACTTTAGGAGCCGAAAACCTTATCGAATATTCTTGATGACTGCACGACACAAAGCTTTACGACTCTCCTGGGCCCGTCAACACCGATATTGGACTGTCGGTTACTGGAAACCTGTTGCCTCGCCGCATGAGTCTCGTTTCAAATTGTATCAAACGGATGGACGTGTACGGGTGTGGAGAAAACCTCATGAATCTATGGACCATACAAGTCAGCAGGAGACTGTTCAGACTGGTGGAACTCTGTAATGGTGTGGGGTGTGTGCAGTTAAAGTGATATGGGCACCTTGATACGTCTAGGTACGACTGTGACAGGTGACACGTACGTAAGCATCCAGTTTGATCACATGCGTCCATTCATGTCCATTGTGCATTCCGAAGGACTTGGGCAATTCCACCAGGACAATGCGACATCCCCACACGTCCAGAATTGTTATAGAGTAGCTCCAGAAACACTATTCTGAGTTTAAACACTTGTACTGTCTACCAAACTCCCCAGACATAAACATTATTGAGCATACAGGTATCTGAAATGCCTTGCAACGTGGTGTTAAGAAGAGATCTCCATCCCCTCCTACTCTTACGGATTTATGGACAGCCCAGCAGGATTCATAGTGTCCGTTCCGTCTAGCACTACTTCAGACATTAGTTGAGTCCATGCTACGTCGTGTTGCGGCACTTTTGCATGCTCGCGGGGGCCCTGCACGATATTGGGCGTGTGTACGAGTTTTGGCTGTTCAGTGTATAATTCATCCGCGAAAGAAGTGGCTTAAAAACACCCGTTAGATCGATTCTAGAGTACTCTCACCAATCTGGAACCCTTGCCAAGTTGGACTGATAGAAGAACTAGACAACATCCAACGAAGAGCTGCTTGTTTCGTCACGGAATCTTTCAGCAGCGCGAGAGCGTAGCGGAGATGCACATCCGTCTCTAGTGGCAGACGGTACAAGAGACGCGTTCTGCACCACGAAAAAATTACTGCTGAGATTGCGAGGGCGTATGTCCGAGGAAGAGCCGTGTAACACATTACCCTCCCACATACGTCTCACGAAATGATCACGACGAGAAAAATCACATAAATTTACAAAAGTGTACCGACTGCCATTCTTCACAGGAGCGTGAGTGCAACAGTAAAGGGGAGATAAAATTCGGGTGACGGAAGTACCCTCCGCACACGCCATAAGTTAACTTGCGGAGTATAGATATATATGCAGATAAAGGTTTAACAACATCGAGCCCTGAGGTTCGTTGAGATGTGATAGTAAGCTGAATTTTTTTGTCGTGGATGTTGGGTCCATTAGTAATCTGGAGGAAGTTCTGGTAACAGTTGCTAGCCTACACGTGCAACTGGAAGTGACTGTAGTCAAATAAATGGCTCTGAGCACTGTGGGACTTCACATCTAAGGTCATCAGTCCCCTAGACTTAGAACTACTTAAACCTAACTAACCTAAGGCACACATCCATGCCCAAGGCAGGATTCAGAGCGGTTCCGGACTGAAGCGCCTAGAACCAATCGGTCACAATGGCTGGCGCTGAGTGTAGTCGCACACACTTTGCCTGCAGATAAACTGATTGATTGTTCTCGAGTAAGTCAGTAGCCGTACCCGTTTAGCGGTTACAGTAACACCATTCCCCGTTCTCTTAAATAATCCATCTGCTCCGTTTTGAGAAAATCTAGTTTTTCACGTATCTCAATGTTTATGACGTCACTTCTCCTCTACCACGTGTCGTACAAAAATATAATCTTGCAGGTAGATTCAGCGGTATGAGTAGATACTGTCTGCAAAATGTGTTGCGAAGAGGGTAAGTAGTACAGACGTAATACATTTGAAAGTCATGCCCCATTCCGAAATTTTACTGTATGAACAGCGATAATGCAGCAAGCGATAAACGTTTCTCCACTCATCATTTTGTGGGGGATGTCAGAAAGAAAAAGTTTCGGAAAGTTTTCATATTTTGTGGATAGTTAGTTAAAACTAAAACTAAACTCCGTCCGAACATGCAATGAAGGCTCAAAGGTATCGACCGGCCGCCGTGTCATCGTCAGCTCACAAGCGTCACCAGATGCGGATATAGAGCGGCACGTGGTCAGCACACCGCTCTCCCGGCCGTGTGTCGGTTTACGAGACCGGAGCCGCTGCTTCTCAGTCAAGTAGCTCCTCAGTTTGTCTCACAATGGCTGGGTGTACCCCGCTTGCCAACAGCGCTCGGCAGACCGGATGATCACCCATCCAAGTGCTAGCCCAACCCGACAGCGCTTAACTTCGGTCACCTAACGGGATGGATAGTTAGTTTCAAACCGCAAAGTGCTCTCGTTCTCATACAGTGGACGTAACAGTCTGGGTAATTTGCCCACTGCGAGTTAAGCTTCTCAAAACATACACTGTGTCACAAAAAATTCATGCACTCTTTTACATTTCACAACTACAGTACACTTGTTTCCCCTTTTTAGGTATGACAGCTTGAAAATGGCTGAATGCGGGCTGAACCTTGAGCAAAGGAAGTTCATTCCGAACTGCTACTGGAAGACAGAGAACGTAAGTAAGGCCGCTATTATACTATAAAGTTTCTTTGTCAAAGATTTGATCAAAGATGTGATCAAGTAGATCACAGATCTTTGATGTGGCGCTAAAAAGGGGTATTACACTGTCATCATATTTTTCGTTAAAGTTCAAGATGGCTGACAACAACTTGTTATTAACCGCAGCAGTTGCATGTACCTCAATTGCGGAAGAGAAGCAGGGGAAAAAAGGAAACGTACCTGGGGTAAGCCGTGAGTTTTACGACGACACGACAAAAGCATTCACCAAACTTGTTACGTGAGCTTATAGTGGAGGACGTCAAGTCGTACATCAATTACTTAAGAATGGATGAGCATACATTTCTGTATGTGCTCAGTGAAGTTTATCCTCATATCACAAAGCACAATAGTCACTTAAGAACTGCTATATCGTCGGCCGCGATGGTCTAGCGGTTCTGGCGCTGCAGTCCGGAACCGCGGGACTGCTACGGTCGCAGGTTCGAATCCTGCCTCGGGCATGGGTGTGTGTGATGTCCTTAGGTTAGTTAGGTTTAAGTAGTTCTAAGTTCTAGGGGACTTATGACCTAAGATGTTGAGTCCCATAGTGCTCAGAGCCATATAACTGCTATATCTGCAGAAGACAGGCTCACTGTAACACTCCAATTCCTTGTTACTGGAGAGAGTTAGGTTAGGTTAGGTTAGGTTAGGTTAGGTCAGGTCTCCAATCTTCTCAATCTATTTTTGGATTCAGGGTGCCTCACGTTGTAAAGCGCCTCATCAGCTTCATACATCTCTATTAATTTTGTTGTTGTCGGTACACACCAATTGTATTTACCGGCAATGTTTATAAAAACATTACAAATGACAGAAAGCTGCAGCGGTGCTAGCGCTCCACGTGGTAACATGTCACATTGCAGTGAAGAGAAGACAAGCGACTTCTTTGATCAAATCTACAGCGAGCCCCTAGATTCGATCAAATATTTGACGACATTTGACGAAGTTCCCTATTACACCATCAAATTTCTTTGAAAGAGATATTTGATAAAGATATTGCACAAAGAAATTTGATAGTGTAATACCGGCCTAAAGAGCAAAGTGAGTTCAGAGTGAAGCTTCAATGTGGTGCATCAACGCGACCCACAATCACTCGCCTGCGAGATTAGTTTGAGGAAGAAGGAACCGTCCAGAATGGGCAGTAAAGCCATTCCGAAAGACCACGATCATCCGCCGGTCCCACAAGAGAAACAGAATTTATCGAAAGGTTTGAGGAATCTCCTAGAAAGTCTGGCAGCAAGCGGCTCGTGGGAAAGTAGTTCTAAAAACGAGCGTCCATCGCATTCTGAAGCGTGTCCTACATAACTCCACGCTCTGAATAAGGGTGATCATGACCGGGACATTGAGTTCTTTGAGTGGCATCGAGCAAGAAGCGCATAGGTCAAACAATTCCCATATAAGGTTGTGTGGAGTGGTAAGGCCACATTTAAGTTAAATGGTTCCGTTAATCGTCACAATTGTATCTACTGGAGGATACTTGAGGATTCGCAAGTGACATTGGAAACCATGTGCATCTACCTGGAGTTACAATATGGAATGATTTATCAGGATTTCTTTCAGTTCACATTAACTGGTGAAAATTACCACACCTTACTACGAGAGTACGCCATGCCACGCATCGAAGAGATGTTTCGGCGCTGAGAATGGTGTTTCCAGCAGAATGGAGGTCCTCTCCTCTACCATAGTGACGTAACGGCCTACCTTAACGAATACCTACCGGACAGATTGATAGGACGATGGCGAAGTACCAAGTATCCTTCATGCTCACCAATTTGGATATACCAGGGTATAAAGTCTTTGCGAATTTCATTCCATGTACTAAAATGGGACAGTAACTACGCCTCGAAAACAGGCGCGTGAAGAATATATGCAGTCAGCATTTGAGGAAGAAAATGATGATGGGCTCAAAGAAGCCAGTTGGAGTAATCTGCGAATGGCTCTACATTTGAATAGGGGTGATGCCATTATTTGACGATGTTGGCAGGCATGGGTGAACCACGGCCATACACAGTGTCAAGAGGGAAGCGGTCCACCTACAGAGACGACAGAAAGTGAGGGCCAAGCAATCGTCAGGGGGGCACTCAGAGTCCCGGATTCATCATCATCAACATCGATATGACTTGCAACTGGTTCTCCAGTGACCAAAAGTACAAGTAATAGGCGGCTCGCCTCTGTATACCAACACGCCCGCTTGCAGTGATGTCGGGCATACTCGGCCTGAAGCCTCATTGACTGGGGAAGAATTGTCTTCGGTGACGAACTGAACCGATGACCAGCGCAGACGTGCCTGGAGAAGCCTCAGACAACAACGGAATGGCATCCTGACTGTCACCCGCCATATGGCCCGACACTTACGTGAGATGGTCTGGGCTGCCATGTCATTTCATAGTAGGAGTCCTTTGGTTTCATACACAGCACAGCACAGAAATTCGTCGACGATATTCTGAGCTCTGATTTGTTGCCCTTCAAGGCAAGCCATTCTGGGCTTACATTTCAGTAATCTAATGCCCGCCTGCACATGGTATATCTACAGCTTGCATTCGTGCTTGCCCAACACTACTTTGGGCAACAAGCTCGCCGCATCTCTCCCCAATTGGTAACGTTTGGAGCATCGTAGTTAGCGCCTTCCAACCAGCTCGATATTTTGACGACCTAAGGGGCCAATTGGGCAGAATTTGGCACGATATCCCTCAGGAGGTCGTCCAACAACTGCATCAATCAATACCAAGCCGAATAGCTGCTCGTATAAGGGCCAGAGGTGGACCAACGCGTTACTGACTTGTTCAGTCTGCGAAGGTCTTTCTCTCGAATAAAGCATTCGATTTTTCTGAAATTGTAATCATTTCTTTGTCTGTACACGTGTATCACATCTACCGATTGTATCCCGCTCGCATAATTCCTTCATGTTGCACCTTTTTTCGTCTTAGAGTGTATGAAATATTGTCAATCAATCTTTTTGCCCCTGTAAGCCGCTAGACCGGCAACCTGCAACTGGGATTTGTGACGAGTCCATCCATTTGGTGATACAGACAGAGGAGTACCTGGCATCGTTGAGCAACGCGTCCAGACCGCTGCTGAACGTGTCGTACGTGAGGTCCTGGTACTCCAGAAGGAGGCCGGTGCCCCTCCTGGCCGCCCTCGCCGCATTGGCCACCTGGTCACCGCCGAATGGAATGGCCAGCACAGGTACGGCGGCCATCGTCGTCTCCACCATGCTCATCTGACCGGCGTGAGTGATGAAAACACGCGTGTTAGGGTGATCTGGAACACAGGGGCAAGACATCGCTGGTTACTTGTCGTCACTTTCACTTCATTTGCTTCATTATGAACAACACGTGACGAGCGGCAGATCTGTTTCATTCAGCTTCGAAAGTCAATATCTGAAATAGCGCAAATCACAATTTGGTGAAGAAATGACAGCACCAATCAATAATGATGACGATGATGATGTGATGATGATGATGATGGTGATGACTGGTCTGTGGGGCACTCAACTGCGCGGTTATCAGCGCCCGTACAAATTCCCAGACTTTACTCAGTCCATTCTCAACACTTTCATGAATGATGATGAAATGATGAGGACCACACTAACACACAGTCATCTCGAGGCAGGTGAAAATCCCTGACCCCGCCGGAAATCGAACCCGGAACACCAATCAAGACGGTGTTATCTGCGAACCACGACTAAGTACGCTCCGAATGATATCATCTTCACTGTCTGACACGATTATAAAAATTTAAATCTCTAGTGACTGATCAGAGCAGTGGAGGTGCGAGCACTAACATATTACAGACTAGAGCTTATATTTGTACTGAACTTGAACTTTGCTCTTTTGAATATAGGAGTCGAGGCCCCATCGTATTTTCAAATCCACAACCTCCGTAGATTTATTTTTATATTTACCTTGTGGCCGTTTGTTAGTTATAAATTTGAACACAAAGTATGGCAAGATCAACAGGGTCACACACTTTAATACCTAGCTGAAGTGCTCGAACCGACAGGAAAGGAGAAAATTGCCCAGAACACTAGGTTGCTGAAAATGAAGAGAGCCTTATACAAAACACAGGGTATTTACAACAAGAAATGTCTGTCCGCCTGCACCAAAATTCGTCACTACAATACTGTAAGCGAACCTGAGGTGTTATACGCCAGTGAGACACTGATGTTACCCACGGAGGCCGACCTTGAGAACATTTTCACACAGGAAATAAAAATCATTGGGAAAATTATTGCACCAAACCTCACGGACGAAGGATATAGGCTTCACTCCAGAGACATCACAGAGAAGTTCTCCAACATCACAGCGGACATTAGAAAGAGGCGACTAAAATTTTATGGACACATCAGCAGACTCCCACAGACCAGACACACCAACAGAAGCCTCAGGTACATCCAGCGACTCAAGACGACTGCACCCTGCATGACACGAGCCAACATTGATCTGGAAAGAGCTCAGTTAGATCCAGCGGACGTCATGGACAAAGGCGTCTATAGATACGAGGTGTACGAGTGGGAATGATGAGAAAACAGCGCCCAAAGGCCAAAGTGGACTGAAGAAAGGAAGAGAGGATTTTGTGAACAGGAAGAACAAGTAATCATGAATGTTTCGCGTGGTCTGATAAAAGGCATGTAACGTGTGTAATAATATATATACAGGGTATTACAAAAAGGTACGGCCAAACTTTCAGGAAACATTCCTCACACACAAAGAAAGAAAATATGTTATGTGGACGTGTGTCCGGTAACGCTTTCTTTCCATGTTAGAGCTCATTTTATTACTTCTCTTCTAATCACATCAATCATGGAATGGAAACACACAGCAACAGAACGTACCAGCGTGACTTCAAACACTTTGTTACAGGAAATGTTTAAAATGTCCTCCGTTAGCGAGGATACATGCATCCACCCTCCGTCGCATGAAATCCCTGATGCGCTGATGCAGCCCTGGAGAACGGCGTATTGTATCATAGCCGTCCACAATACGAGCACGAAGAGTCTCTACATTTGGTACCGGGACTGCGTAGACAAGAGCTTTCAAATGCCCCCTTTTGTGGCGGCGTTCGTAGCGACAAACACTTCGCTGTAGAAACGGCTTACGAAGTCACCGCCACACTTTTAATAGCGGGCCGACCGGTCCGCTGGAACAGTGAACAGAAAGATGAAAACCCAAACACTCTGATTAAATAAAAGTCGGTACTTATCTTTATTAACGAAGATACAGAAACACAGTAGTTAACTCCGTGTCTACAGAAATCTGTCTAGTTCGAGTCGGAGCGGCTAGGTCAGCGTCGGCTGACGACAAACAACAACTCTGCTGCGATGAACACACAACTGACTAGCAAGTACACAAATCGGTGGCGAGTATACAACTGAGCGGCGAATACGGAACTATCCTAGCGCTCGCGACTCCAGCGCTTAAGAAGCCAGAAGCCAGCGGTGGCGCGCGCAGACTTGCGGCGATTTCCTGTCTCGCTGGCGCTGCTTATGCGGACGGCGTCCGGACTTTGATGCTGCCAACCTTTTGGCAGCGGGCTCGGTTGGCATTACTGGCTAGGATATAACAGCCCCCATAAATGAAAGTCAAGAGGGTTGAGGTCAGGAGAGCGTGGAGGCCAGGGAATTGGTCCGCCTCTACCAATCCATCGGTCACAGAATTTGTTGTTGAGAAACGTACGAACACTTCGACTGAAATGTGCAAGAGCTGCATCGTGCATGAACCACATGTTGTGTCGTACTTGTAAAGGCACATGTTCTAGCGGCACAGGTAGAGTATCCCGTATGAAATCATGATAACTTGTTCCATTGAGCGTAGGTGCAAGAACGTACTGACGAAACTAAAATGAGCTCTAGCATGGAAATAAAGCGTTTCCGGACACATTCCACATAATATCTTTTCTTTATTTGTGTGTGAGGAATGTTTCCTGAAAGTTTGGCCGTACCTTTTTGTAACACCTATATATATCTATAATGTGTGTAATGGTTTCATGCGTGTGAAAAACAAAACAAAAAATTCTTTCGCCTATTATCGTACAGAACTACACGTAGCTCCACTTCAGTATCGTGTAGTCAATGTTTTGCCATCATGGTATGTAGTAGAATCGAATCACCAGAGCCTTTCTGCTAGTAACTGGCCTGCTAAGCAACTACACACACCCGAAAACTGCCCACAGTTGCCACCTTTCACCTGAGATGGCTTCTTTTTTCATTATGGTGGCTTCTGACGTCATTCCTATGACATCAAACACGCTCATGCGTCAAAATTAAAAGCTGTATAACAAATCAACTGGACATCTGTGTAGTTCCCTACGATGCTGAAGGCCAACATCCAGTGCAAAACATTGCATAAAATTACACTGGCGGAAAAAATATCGCAACTCCAAGGAGGAGTTCTGTGACAAACGGAAGTTGGTAGGCGTGTTTCTACATCTGAAAGATGATGTCTATTCCAGTTTCACGTCAGTCGAATAAGAGTGACGGTAGTAGCGCCATTACGAGGATGCAAATCAGGTTTGCTTAACAGACGCTATGATAAACGTGAGTGTTGGTTACCTTTGAGATTCGACGCGGTGAGTTGACGTTAGGCAAGAATGCTTTACGGGCACCAAAGACGCCGTTATCAGCAGGTCCGTGAGTTTGAAAGAGATCGTGTAACACGGCTACGAGAAGATGGATCCTTTATTGTATGATAGCAGAAAAAACACTGGTAGCAGTTACTTCTGTAAAATATCTGGGAGTATGCGTGCGAAACGATTTGAAGCGGAATGATCATATAAAATTAATTGTTGGTAAGGCTTGTGCCAGGTTGAGATTCATTGGGAGAGCCCTTAGAAAATACAGTCCATCAACAAAGGAGGTGGCTTACAAAACACTCATTCGACCTATGCTTGAGTATTGCTCATCAGTGTGGGATCCGTACCAGGTCGGGTTGACAGAGGAGATAGAGAAGATCCAAAGAATAGCGGCGCGTTTCGTCACAGGGTTATTTGGTAAGCGTGATAGCGTTACGGAGATGTTTAGCAAACTCAAGTGGCAGACTCTGCAAGAGAGGCGCTCTGCATCGCGGTGTAGCTTGCTGTGCAGGTTTCGGGAGGGTGCGTTTCTGGATGAGGTATCGAATATATTGCTTCCCCCTACTTATACCTCCCGAGGAGACCACGAATGTAAAATTACAGAGATTCGAGCGCGCACGGAGGCTTTCCGGCAGTCGTTCTTCCCGCGAACCATACTCGACTGGAACAGGAAAGGTAAGTAATGACAGTGGCACGTAAAGTACCTCCCCCGCCACAGACACGCCCTTGGGTGGCTAGCGGAGTATAAATGTAGATGGATGTTCCTTCCGTGATACTGCAGAAAGACGAGGCACGAATTTAGCCACTATACATAATTGCTCGCGGTAGTGGTCACGAGAATGTACGATGGCAAGAACATCAGGTCCAGGAGGCCCACGTGGCACTACCAAAATAAAAGACCATCGTGTTCGGCGTGCCTCTCTGGCGCATCGTACTACATCTGCAGCAGGTATCTGAGCAGCAGTCGGCACCGCATTGTCACAACGAACTGTTACAAATCGGTTACTTCGACAGCTCCGAGACAGACGCCCTGTAATGTGCATTCCACTGACCCTAAACCACCTCCATTTGCGACTTCAGAGAGAGTTCACTGGAGATCAGGGTGGAAGTCTGTTGTGTTATCTGATGAAAGCTGCCATTAGCAGCACAGAACGTTTCAAAACCTGAGGACACAAATTGTGGGGCACTGTTGGAGACAATCATTTCAGGAAGGCCCTCAATGCAAAAAATAGACGTCAAAGCCCGAATAGTACTGGCAGGTGTAGTAGAAGACATAGGTAGAACAAAGGGACAGATTAAAACTGTGTGCCGGACCAAGACTCGAACTCGGGACCTTTGCCTTTCGCGGGCAAGTGCTCTGCCACCTAAGCTACCCAAGCACGACTCACGCCCCGTCCTCACGGCTTTACTTCTGCCCGTACCTCGTCTCCTACCTTCCACATCAGCGCACACTCCGCTGCAGAGTGAAAATCTCATTCTGGAAACATCCCCCAGGCTGTGGCTAAGCCATGTCTCCGCAATATCCTTTCTTTCAGGAGTGCTAGTTCTACAAGATTCGCAGGAGAGCTTCTGTATAGTTTGGAAGGTAGGAGACGAGGTACTGGCAGACGTAAAGCTGTGAGGACGGGGCGTGAGTCGTGCTTGGGTAGCTCAGGTGGCAGAGCACTTGGCCGCGAAAGGCAAAGGTCCCGAGTTCGAGTCTCGGTCCGGCACACAGTTTTAATCTGCCAGGAAGTTTCATATCAGCGCACACTCCGCTGCAGAGAGAAAATCTCATTCTGGAAAAGGAAAGTTGCTGTACGCACCAATAATTATCAACCAGCGGGTGTTCCAAAAAGGACCCACAAAATCAATATGAACGCGCTGCCAAGGCGCAGTAGGAGTCGGCCACGCAAAGAAGCGCTGGCGGGGAGCATACTGATGCTCCGCGCAAGAGCGACAATTAGCAAGCAAATTCTCAATTTTTTGATCAATGCCGACCCAAGTGCAGTGACGACGCGCTAATTGCTTCGTCCGCACAATACCCCAATGACCAGCGTGAAGTAAACGGAGAATTTCAGACGGCAACGAACGAGGTACAACCACACGAGACTGGTCATTGTCAGTTCGTAACAAGATAACGCCGTGGTGTACAGACAAGTTGTTACGTAACGCAAAGTATCACGAACAAGTGGATCTCGAATCTGCGTAGCAGATTGAGGCCATTGAGTACGAATATACTGCAAAAAGAGTCTGCAAAGAAGCATCGGCGGCTGACGCGGAAGCAGTGCGACGAAAATCCACCGGAAAACCATCAGCTAATTCCTTATCTTTGCGAATCAATAAACATTCATGACAATTCGGAAGAATCAAACACTGCGTCAGGACCGATAGGTAGACGAGACTTCGCTTCAGCTTTGCTCACATACGTCGGGTCTCATCGTCGCATCCCATCCTCGTCATCAACTTTTGCATCGCGCCTGGAAGACGGAGCGTGGGCAGGAGCAGGAAAAGCTGAAAATCTCTCGGTATTGCAGTGTGAATTAAAATCACCGTTACATTAGCAAAAAGAGTAATAACTTTGCAATGTGGTGCGAAGTGTCTCGGCCGTCTGCTCTTCATCAAATGGGCTGAACCTAGAGTGGTGCTCGTAGAGCTGAAAAGCGCCTGCTAGAGGAAGCTGTCGTCGTCGTCGTCGTCTGTCGTAGTGCCAACTTAACTGGCTCCCAAGCCGTGGTTCAAATTGGTTCAAATGGCTCTGAGCACTATGGGACTTAACTGCTGTGGTCATCAGTCCCCTAGAACTTAGAACTACTTAAACCTAACTAACCTAGGGACATCACACAAATCCATGCCCGAGGCAGGATTCGAACCTGCGTCCGTAGCGGTAGCGCGGGTCCAGACTATAGCGCCTAGAACCGCTCGGCCACTTCGGCCGGTCCTAAGCCGTAGCATCGTTGCTATCGATACCACGCTTTCAAAATGTGCTAACATCAGCTTAGTACTGTATTTCCTTTCTTCTGCTGTGTTTCTTTGTATATCTACATCTACATCTACATCCATACTCCGCAAGCCTCTTGACGGTGTGTGGCGGAGGGTACCTTGAGTACCTCTATCGGTTCTCCCTTCTGTTCCAGTCTCGTATTGTTCGTGGAAAGAAAGATTGTCGGTATGCTTCTGTGTGGGCTCTAATCTCTCTGATTTTATCCTCATGGTCTCTTCGCGAGATATACGTAGGAGGGAGCAATATACTGCTTGACTCTTCGGTGAAGGTATGTTCTCCAATCTTGAACAAAAGCCCGTACCGAGCTACTGAGCGTCTCTCCTGCAGAGTCTTCCACTGGAGTTTATCTATCATCTCTGTAACGCTTTCGCGATTACTGAATGATCCTGTAACGAAGCGCGCTGCTCTCCGTTGGATCTTCTCAATCTCTTCTATCAACCCTATCTGTACGGATCCCACACTGCTGAGCAGTATTCAAGCAGTGGGCGAACAAGCGTACTGCAACCTACTTCCTTTGTTTTCGGATTGCATTTCCTTAGGACTCTTCCAATGAATCTCAGTCTGGCATCTGCTTTACCGACGATCAACTTTATATGATCATTCCATTTTAAATCACTCCTAATGCGTACTCCCAGATAATTTATGGAATTAACTGGTTCCAGTTGCTGACCTGCTATTTTGTAGCTAAATGATAAGGCATCTATCTTTCTATGTATTCGCAGCACATTACACTTGTCTACATCGAGAATCAATTGCCATTCCCTGCACCATGCGTCAATTCGCTGCAGATCCTCCTGCATTTCAGTACAATTTTCCATCGTTTCAACCTCTCGCTACACCACAGCATCATCTGCAAAAAGCCTCAGTGAACATCCGATGTCATCCGCAAGGTCATTTATGTATATTGTGAATAGCAACGGTCCTATGACACTCCCCTGCGGCACACCTGAAATCACTTTTACTTCGGAAGACTTCTCTCCATTGAGAATGACATGCTGCGTTCTGTTATCTAGGAACTCTTCAATCCAATCACACAAATGGTCCGATAGTCCATATGCTCTTACTTTGTTCATTCAACGACTGCGGGGAACTGTATCGATCGCCTTGCGGAAGTCAAGAAACTCTGTACTCTTCGCCACTTTTTTTTGTCGCACCTTGTATAAAACTTTCCGTAGCTGTGCTGAAATTCGAGCTGCATTAGATTTGAGGTGGCAGTTGTCGAGATCGTAAGCGATAATAAATATATAGACACAAACATGTGACTCACTGAGCACGTCGTTCTGCGGCACCCACGCTGCCGTCTTCACGTTGTCCGGTAGCGACGGCAGGCTGGAGGCGTCCACCTTCCAGAGCACGCGCTGTTCCAGCCTGGAGAATGTGTCCAGCACGGCCTGCAGCTTCTCCGGAGCGAATGAGTCGGGTCGGAACTTTGAACCGAGGCAGAAATACACCACACCTGCAGGGCTGTCGTCCATGAATTTCTGAATGTCCTGCAATAAAAACAACAGCACCCAGAGCTCTGCAGAATGAGTGTGGCCGTAGGTGTAGGTCTCACGCAGCATTACGTGACTGTTGAGCGCGTATACATTCCCGCACTGAAATCTGAACTCTTCCACTCCATTGTTCTGATGTCGTCTGTGCCTGCCGCGTGGACACTTCGAGAGTTTCGTGTCCGTTTCTCGACTACGCGGCACGCAATCACATTTACTGTTGTACAGTTCTTGTTAATAAGGCACATGCGATAATGTGTAACGCCAATCAAAATTTTTGTTGAAGGGTGTGTAGTGTGAAGATTTCGTGGTGTTAAACAATACCCACGTCTTGAAATCCAGGGAGAATTATCAGTCACACGTTTAGTACTTTAACTTAATCTAGATTGGGGGGGGGGGGGGAGGGGGGACTTATTAAAGATATTTCGTAAGGAATCTACAGTATTAAATTTTACGTGATTTAAAGCAATGTTTGTTAAAAGAATTTGTATGGTGTATGATAATGCTGAGGATGATGATGTTCAGAAAGAGTTTTTTCTGGAGCATTAAACGGTTTCAATGCAACTGCAAAATAACATGTTACTTATTTACGGAACATTTCTCTGAAGATTATCCTGACTAGTTAAATGAAAAATGCTTTTGGCAAAAACTTGCACTGCCACGCCTTGCACCGCTGACTGAACAGCCATTATTATTTTTAAAAAAGGAAAATAGATTAATTTCCCAAGGGAGCCTGGTAAAAGAATTAAAGAGGCCAACTGCCGCGACAGTGATTTATTTCAGCTCATAACTTTTGCAGTTCAGATGGAACAGAGCAGAGTTATCCATTGCCATGGTGGAAATCTATTGCAGGGGTTGAACGCACCCTTTCTGAGAATATTAGGAAACGTTTTCATTTGCAAAATTTCATATGAATTCAACAGATGCGTTTTATAAGAAGGGACATATCCGTTGCGCAACAGTTAACCATTGTCTGTGACTGTTCTATGGCGAAGCCATTCTGAGTATTACATGCATTTACTGACAGCCAGATGCAGTTTACATTAATTGGTATCACATACATGAAAAATAATTTGCACAGTTATGTTTGCGTTTTAAAGTAGGGTAGCAAAGACAATTCTAGATCAGACACAGTAATCGGAATTTCAAAAGGTAATGGCTTTCACATTACTAGCCAGAAATTTTGGCTCGCACACACACAGCTTCCAGTAAAAGCTCGTAAGTTTCGAAGTGACACAAGTCCTTCGTTCTACATTGTCACCACCGTAGTAAGCAACGCCCACCTCGCTACTTTTGTTACCCTTTTGTTTTGCTTTGGCTGAGGCTTTGTTTATGTAACTATTTCTTTTTCGGTACTGTAGTGAGAAACTATTGAGTCTGAACATCTGTACTTGTCGAACCATTACTTGTAGTGAGACAATCTGTTGATACGAAAGTCTGCCGACTTACTAACTGTACAGTAGCTTACAAGTTACGTGAGACACTCATCCGTGTGTAGAATTCAGATGGCGAACTGCATCTCCCCTGTTGCACAGTAGCAGTTCCAATTCCTTCTCATCTGTTCTTTTCTCTTCTTCCAGTACTTTTACATCTTTCCACCACGTTTCATTTTTCTTTCTTCACACCACTTCACACCTGTTCACTTACTGCTCCTGCCTTGGAATCCTACCGCATTTAACTCTTTCCTTCTGAAAATGTCTCTTTCTGTTTCATCTTCTGATCTTATTTTGTTTATTTCTAAATATTTTTAACATCTTTGACCTAGATTGTTGTTAATTTCTTTCATCAAACATACTTGAGGATCTATTTTGTCAGTCCACTGCCATTCACACTTTATAAGTACCCAAATAATATCAACCTTTTTACTGCTTCTGTTATTTTTTCTATAGTTTCCTAAATTTCATAATTTGTTCTTAATTTCCAAGCTTCCTTCCATTCAATTGTACCAAAAATTTTCTTCATGATTCTTCCCTCTATTATTTCTGTTTGTCTAATTTGTAATTTGGAACTAGACACTCACTTGAATTTTGCAATTCATGATTTTTTCCTTTCTTGACGTTCAGTTTTTATTGTAAACCTTTTTTGCTATTCATACACCCTTTGCATTTTGTTCATCCTTCGAACAATGGAAGAGTTTTCTAACCCATTTCCTTAAGTTACCTTTCCTAGATATTCGAACTTCCTATTTGCCCAATGACAATTATAATTTTTTTTAATGCTAGTGATAAATTTAATTTTCTTTTCAGGGATTCTTCCACCTGCTCCACCGTCCGCCCATCCCGAGAGACTGACTTGTAATTCTGCATCTGATCAACATATAGTATTGAAAAATCATCTGGAAGTACCAGGAAATGTATTTCAATACACTGTTCCTTCTTTCCCAGTTTTATTGATGATACTTGATATTCATTTAAGTTTTATTCCATTTCCTTACTCTCCTTTTTAAGACATAAAGACTTGAACAAGCCATCACCTTGTCTTACACTTATATTTTATTTCATGCACTATGCTTTTGTGACTGTCTGTACGCGTTTCACGGATTAGATATGTCAATTTATTTAGTTATTACCTCATTTATTCTGATAAATTAGGGCCGTCAGGCATTCTACATACTTCACATTACATTCAATCCGACACACATCTTGTAAGAGTTCTTACACCAAACATAGTATCTAACAGCTAAAATAGCTTTGACGTAAATAGTGGAAACAGTAGATGCTACAGCATATAAAGAAGTAATTTATTTGTTCATGAAACAACGAATTCATATTACAGGCAGGTAGATTTAAACTGAGGCCACTGCCAGCAATCGCTGTGAGAGACGTGTGTGGGAGAGATAGAGGAAGGTTGCAGAACACAGATATCGGAGACAGGGGCAAGGAAGAGCACCGCGCTTCCCACATGAGGGCTAAGTCCATCAAGCACATTATCATTCTTTTCGTTTTCGCAACTGTGACCAGAGTAATGGGATGAAAATTTGACATATTAGTTATTACGAAGAAACTGCTCTCACACCTAATGATAGCTGTAAAAAGTTTCTGATGTATCAACGGTGGTTTTTTGTTTGTTGGCAATTATTTCGAGCAACCGCGAATGTTAACACGTATGCGGACAAATCCATGATTTTATGCGTATCGCACTGATATCTGAAATATTTCGCTTCTTTGTATCGTATGGAGGTATAAGCCTACGGATCTGTGGAATAGCTGTCTATCATAGAACCCAACTATTTTGATTAGGATGGAAGAAATCTCCATTATGTGATTTTTGTAATGAAGAAGAAGTCGTGAACCATCTAGCAGTTTCAAGGTATAAAACGTCATAACAAAACTCTTTTTATCTGAGCATTACTTACAACAGATGTTCCCTTCAGGACGAAGAAAATTGGACTTGTATTGAATGTGGTGTTCAACGAAATTAATACAGGGTGAAACAAAAAGTTACGGCACAGATTGCAGGACACATTCCTCACTCGTAGACGAAGAAATTATGTTATATGAACATGGGTCTGGAAACGCTTTGTTTCCATGTTAAAACTTATTTTCTCCAACCCATTAATCATGGGAAATAGACATGAACAGAACACGTCAGCATACCACATGTAACTGTTTCTCACATGAGATGTCCAATTACTTCCTCTGTGGGCACTGACACATGCATTAATCCGTCGTCGTAGAGAATCTCACATGACAATACGGGCTCGGTGACTCTCAATGTCTTGTACTAGGTTTCATACACAAGAGCTTTCAAATGCCCCGCAAATAAATGTCCAATGTGTTTAGATCCGGAGACCGTGGAAGACTAGCCAATTGGTGCTCCTCTACCTGTCATCTGCCAATGAATCTGTTATTTAGAAGCCGACAGACAGTAACACTAACATGAGGAGGTGCTCTATTATGGATGAAGTATATGTTTTGTCGTCCGCAGCTCGTGGTCTTGCGGTAGCGTTCTCGCTTCCCGCTTACGGGGTCCCGGGTTCGATTCCCGGCGGGGTCACGGATTTTCCCTGCCTCGAGATGACTGGGTTTTGTTGTGTTATCTTCATCATCATCATCATTCATCCCCATGAGGAAGGCAATGGCAAACCACCTCCGCAACGTCCTTGCCTAGTTGGTGGTGCGGGTCTCCCGCATCGTTCCCTACTCTCCTCGGGATATGGGACTCCTCCTCATCATCATCATCATATCATCATCATCATCATCATCATATGTTTCGTCACACAGCTAAAGGCACATCTGCTAACAGATAAGATACAACATTCTCTGCGAAATTATGATAACTTTGAGCCTGGTGGAAGAAAGTGACGCCCTACCAACGAATCACCGACAATGCTGCTCTGAACAGTGACAGTAAATCTTGATGACTTGCTTCAACAGTTGCGTGAGGATTGACGTCTATCCATACATGCCGACGGTGAAAATTTACAATCTGATCTGGTCCCGTTGAAATTCGTTGAGGAGAATGAGTTCTAACGTGGAAAAAACTTCCAGACCCATGTTAATATAATTTGTCTACAGGAGAGGAATACATTCTGGAATTTGTGCCGTGCATTTTTGTGACACCTTGTATTTGTTATCCGACTGTCTCTGCATATAGTGGACACTATGTTTAGATATTTGGTATGATAGCTATGAGTCTCTTGTAGTTATGATAAAATGTATTTATGTACAGTTGCACAGTGGAGTCATGTTCCACTCGCTTGAGAATATAGTCATTTCTTTTTCTTTTTTCTGTGTGATGGTTAACGAAATTCTCATGTGGACTGGTCATTAAAAATGAGGGTACGTAATGGTTATGGATACACAGGGTGGTCCATTGATCGTGACTAGGCCAAATCTCTCACGAAATAAGCGTCAAACGAAAATACTACAAAGAACGAAACTTGTCTAGCTTGAGGGGGGAACCAGATGGCGCTACGGTTGGTCCACTAGATGGCGCTGCCATAGGTCAAACGGATATCAACTGCGTTTTTTTAAATGGGATGTGGCGGTTTTTGCGCATCATCAACTTGGACAAAGGCAATGAATATGGATGATATGATACTCTATGGTATTCTGCGGTTTGAATTCACTCTTGTTTTTTGTTTTTTTTTAGCAGTTGCATTGATTTGATTTTGTAAATGATACTGACAATATTATGCACATGTATAATGCATTATTCATACTACAACTTCTCCGGATAATTATTTTGTTCAAATTGCACAAGAACTCCACCTGACGTAGTGTAATAATGTTGACTGTAAGTTGTGTTCATATCAATAAAATTACAGATCGTACATCAGACCTTTTATAATATTTGTCTTCGATGGATTTAAGTATTCTTGGCAAATTGATCATGAAAAGGAACCACAGAATACCACCCACACACAACACACTGACGTATGCTACCAGAAATATTTTTCTCCGTGATTCGTGCGTAGTTTAATTTTGGCCTCATACATCAGCAATGAAATCTTGTTCAACAACAAATACCATCAGCACTGTTCTTAGAAAATGCAGTCTGATTCGATTATTTTTTTCCTTTATAAATAGAGTTCAGTGCCACCGGTGCACATTTATTTCTTACACATCTGAATATTGTTTGAAGTTTCAAGTAATTTAAATTTGCCGCTGTGATAAAAGTTAAGATGGCGGCCAACAAAAGATAGAGGATTTCTTTTTTAATTAAGATTTACCTTTGCTCAATAAATAATTAATCATTTAAATTGATGCCACCAATAAAAAAATTATTAAATTGTTTTGCAAATTAGTTTAACATAAACCCATGCTATTTTCAACTAGAAGTACAGACGAAGTTGCTATATAATCGCAACTAACAATGGCTGCGCTTCTTGCAGCTATGATAAAACAATTAATATAAAATTATAATTAAAAGAGGAAGTGAATTTTCAATAATTAATCATAAATAGTTTTAACGCATTTGGCTCTATTTGTTTTTACCAGCAAATGAACATAAAAGTACAGTAATTTTACATTAAATGTTTTTCATTCAACAGACCTCAAATCGATTCGCGTCTTGCGTCGGCGACGTACATCAGAAGACGACAAAAGGGTACAAAACAAAAGAAAAGAATGACATACATTAACAAAGAATGTGAAATAAATATTGTCTCTGTTTTAGATAATTATCATCTTTTTAAGAAATAATTACATAATTGAATGAATATTATTGAGTTACATAATTTTCTACACGTTCATATTCCACTCGTAATATATATATATATATATATATATATATATATATATATATATATATATATATATATAATGGATGTTATAAGGAACCCTCATTTTTATTACATATTCGTGTAGTATGTAAAGAAATATTAATGTTTTAGTTGGACCACTTTTTTCGCTTTGTGATAGATGGTGCTGTAACAGTCACAAACATATGGCTCACAATTTTAGACGAACAGTTGGTAACAGGTAGGTTTTTTAAATTAAAATACAAAACGTAGGTACGTTTGAACATTTTATTTCGGTTGTTCCAATGTGATATAAGTAACTTCATGAACTTATCATTTCTGAGAACACATGCTGTTACACCGTGATTACCTGTAAATACCACATTAATGCAATAAATGCTCAAAGTGATGTCCGTCAACATCAATACATTTGGCAATACATGTAACGACATTCCTCTGAACAGCGACTAGTTCGTCTTCCGTAATGCTCGCACATGCATTGACAATGCGCTGACGCATGTTGTCAGGCGTTGTCGGTGAATCACGATAGCAAATATCCTTCAACTTTCCCCATAGAAAGAAATCCGGCGACGTCAGATCCGGCGAATGTGCGGGCCATGGTATGCTGCATGGACGACCAATCCACCTGTCATGAAATATGCTATTCAATACCGCTTCAACCGCACGCGAGCTATGTGCCGGACATCCATCATGCTGGAAGTACGTCGCCATTCTGTCATGCAGTGAAACATCTTGTAGTAACATCGCTAGAACATTACGTAGGAAATCAGCATACATTGCACCATTTAGAATGTCATCGATAAAATGGGGGCCAATTATCCTTCCTCCCATAATACCGCACCATACATTAACCCGCCAAGGTCGCTGATGTTCCTCTTGTTGCAGCCATCGTGGATTTTTAGTTGCCCAATAGTGCATATTATGCCGGTTTACGTTACCGCAGTTGGTGAATGACGCTTCGTCGCTTAATAGAACGCGTGCAAAAAAATCTGTCATCGTCCCGTAATTTCACTTGTGCCCAGTGGCAGAACTGTACACGACGTTCAAAGTCGTCGCAATGCAATTCCTGGTGCATAGAAACATGGTACGGGTGCAATCGATGTTGATGTAGCAGTCTCAACACCGACATTTTTGAGATTCCCGATTCTCGTGCAATTTGTCTGTTACTGACGTGCGGATTAGCCGGGACAGTAGCTAGAACATCTACTTGGGCATCATCATTTGTTGCAGGTCGTGGTTGACTTATCACAAGAGGATGAACACTTCCTGTTTCCTTAAATAACGAAACTATCCGGTGAATGGTCCGGACACTTGGATGATGTCGTCCAGGATTCCGAGCAGCATACATAGCACACGCCCGTTTCGCATTTTGATCACAATAGCCATACATCAACACGATATCGACGTTTTCCGCAATTGGTAAACGGTCCATTTTGACACGGGTATTGTATCACGAAGCAAATACCGTCCGCACTGGCGGAATGTTACGTGATATCATGTACTTATACGTTTGTGACTATTACAGCGCCATCTGTCACAAAGTGATAAAAGTGGTCGAACTAAAACATTCATATTTCTTTACGTACTACACGAATATGTAATAACAAATGGGAGTTACTCTTTAAAAAAAAACGCAGTTGATATCCGTTTGACCTATGGCAGCGCCATCTAGCGGGCAAGCAAAGCGCCATCTTGTTTCCCCCTTCAAGCTAGACGAGTTTCGTTCTTTGTAGTTTTTTCGTTCGATGCTTATTTCGTGAGATATTTGACCCGGTCACTATCAATGGACCACACTGTATAGTATCTAACTTTAATTCTTGACTCACCGCGTTAAATATTTGTTGCCTTTGGAACTCTGTTATTAAGCAATCTGCACATGGGACTGGATGTCTCTTTTACCCATTTTGTGATGTAGGTGAGTATGCAGTGTGTCTGCGTGCCACACAGGGAGCTCAGGTTCGATCGCAAGTACTGTCAAGAGGGGAGCAGCACCGATGTGCTGTCAGAGTCTTTAGGAGAGATACTTCAACGGTAAACCGCGGTTTCAATTTGGAAAGGCCGAGACTATCAGTTGAGAGAGCGGTTTGCTGACTACGTCATCCTCATAATGACGTCCAAACGACACTCAGACAGACTGACAGCAAAGCAGTCTGGTCACCTCTGGTTTTCTAGAATTTTACACCATACGGCTTCTCTAGAAGTTGCTCTGAAGACCCTCCTTCGACGGAAATAATATTTTGTTGTTTAACGTCCCATCGAGATAATGGAGTGAGAGGATACCAACTTGGATTGGGGAAAGAGGTCGGCCCTGTCCATTCCGAAGGAACCATCCTGGTATTTACCTCGAGCGGATGGTTGAAAGGTAGTGTGGGTAGTTGGTTGATTGGGAGAGGAACAGAGTGGTTAAGGAACTTAACACATCGCCACTCACTCGTTCAAACGCCAGTCCACTTGGTTACTGACACTAGCTGGAAGGAAAGAAGGAAGATTAGGATTTAATGGTTCAAATGGCTCTGAGCACTATGGGACTAAACTGCTGTGGTCATAAGTCCCCTAGAACTTAGAACTACTTAAACCTAACTAACCCAAGGACATCACACACATCCAAGCCCGAGGCAGGATTCGAACCTGCGACCGTAGCGGTCGTGCGGTTCCAGACTGTAGCGCCTTTAACCGCTCGGCCACTCCGGCCGGCTAGGATTTAATGGCCCGTTGACGACGAACTCCTTAGAGACGGAGCACAAGCTCGGATTGTGTCAAGGACGGGGAAGGAAACCGGCTGTGCCCATTGAAACGAACCATCCCTTCATTAACCTGGAGGGATTTAGAGAAATGATGGAAAACTTAAATCCGGATGGCCTGACGCGGATTTGAACTACCGTTATTCCGAGTACGAGTCCAGCGTGCTAACCACTGCGCCACCTCGCTGACTGAGATTAGCCTGAAATATGATCTAATTATTATAGTGTGTAGGACTGGTAACACTGAGGCACTGATAGCAATACTGATGCCACATATGGGAAATAACTGGATGAGGGTAAACGTGAAAAGGTTAAATATTTCTTGAAAAACAGTAAGGCTGACGATAAAAAAATAATATGACAGAAGCAGTCAGGTTGGTACTACCATGATAGATTTACGCAAAACGCAGAATATATAGGTGTGGATACAAACAGCCGTACTTGGTAATGGGAGTCCAGCACCTGACTGCTAAGTCACTACACTGATCAGGCAGGACATAACGACCAACCTGTCTACCCCGATAGGAATCAGACTTGGCGATAGCAACTTCACGTGGTAAGTAGTGACAGCTAGTCAGACACATGCACGGCACATGTAGTGAGAGTGCTGTGTATTGAATGGGAAGGTATGTGACCTATCTGAATTTGACTGAAGGCACATTATTATGGCCTGGGGTCTCAACATGAGTATTTTGGAAACGGCACGACTTGCCAGGTGTTCGAGTAGTGCTGTGGTGAGTATCTTCAATGCATGGCGAAACCGAGGTGAAACCACATGCAGACATCGTGAGGTTGGGCGGCCACCCCTAATTACAGATTTTGGACGTCGTACGCTGGGCAGACTGGTAAAACACGACAGGCGGTGAACTGTGGCGGAACTAACATCCAAAATGGTTCAAATGGCTCTGAGCACTATGGGACTTAACATCTGAGGTCATCAGTCCCCTAGAACTTAGAACTACTTAAAGCTAACTAACCTAAGGACATCACAAACATCCATGCCCGAGGCAGGATTCGAACCTGCAACCGTAGCAGCAGCGCGGTTCCGGACTGAAGCACCTAGAACCGCTCGGCCACAACGGCCGGCGAACTAGTATCAGACTTTAAGGCTGGGCAGAGAACAAATCTATGTAAACACACAGTGCACCGAACACTCCTAATGATGGGCCTCTGCAGGCGACGACCCATGCATGTGTCAATGTTAACACCACAACATCGGCAACTATGACTGTAATGGGCACGTGACCGTCGGCATTGGACATTGGTGCAGTGGCAGAGCACTGCACGGGGCGATGTATCCTGAGACCTCCTTCATCATGCCAATGGGAAGGCGCAATCCATTATCTTTCAGGGGTTCAGCTCCTTGATACCTGTACTGTGGGATGGAGACAAGCTTTCAGCACCTCCATTATGATATGCAGAACATTCACGTGGGCAGCCATGGGTCCATTGTATCTCGTGCAAGGCGCTATGATTGCCAAGGAGTACCGCACAATGGTTGCATACCATGTACACCCCTTCTTGAAAGTCATGTTTCCCGACGACAGTGGCATTTTTCAACAAGATAATGCGCCATTTCACAAGGCTAGGAGTGTGATGGTGTGTTCGAGAAATACAGTGGCGAGTTCCAGTTGATGTGCTGGATCCCTAGCTAGTTAGATCTGAACCCGATAGAACACATCTGGGATGTGACTGAAGGTTGGATCAGAGCTCATCGACCCCTTCCCTGGAATTTATGGGTATTAGGAGATGTGTGTATGCAGATGTGATGCCATGATGCGTCCGTGGTGTTATCATGCCGAAGGTGGACGTACTGGCTACTAGGGAAGTGTTTTTGCTGATCAGTGTATGTGCTTTAATCAAACTGAACCTATAGGGTTCCAGGGGCCTTTTAAAGTCTCAAACATCTATGATGTATACACGCAGACTGAAGCGATGAGTGAAATTTTCTCTGGAACCCTGTTTATTTGATTAAAGCATTTATTCCTGGCTTTCAGGCAGGATCCCACATTTCGATCGATGATGAGGTGTTATTCCAATCTAGTTGGAGATCCTCTGCAATGTTGTTCTAGTTTATGGGGAATACCAGTGCGCTGAGGCTCGAATGGGAATTTGGATTGGGGAAGAAGGCACACTGTGGTAGTACGTGCAGTTGTGCAAAGCCATTGTGCTAGTGTGACGTAGTAGTTAGCGCATCTGACTCGCGAGCAGGACCGAGACAGGTGGCGCAGTGGCTAGCACACTGGACTCGCATTCCGGAGGACGACGGTTCATTCCCGCGTCCGGCCGTCCCGATTTAGGTTTTCCGTGATTTCCCTAAATCGCTTCAGGCAAATGCCGGGATGGTTCCTTTGAAAGGGCACGGCCGACTTCCTTCCCCATCCTTCCCTAATCAGATGAGACCGATGACCTCGCTGTTTGGTCTCTTCCCTCAAACAATCCAATCGTGAGCAGGACACCCAGTTTCGTATCCCAGCCTTGGCACTTAGTTTTATGCTGCAGGAATAGCTTCATGAAGTCCCATCGAAACCGTAAGTGTGATTTTCTGCGAAGCTATTGCGTGTTGGGCCCGAAGACAAAACAGGTGTCCCTTTGTTTTCATCCTATCACCCTGCCAAGTTTCGAGTGTATGAGAGGGCGTCCTACGGCGTGTTTCCCTTGTAAGCCATCCAGAGTATGTTGAAGCTCATGCTATCTACCTGCGGAAGAGGTTTCGGGTCTGCGACGTGCAGGCCCGCGACTTCTACGAGGGCGGGCACCTTGGGGATGACCTGGTCGATGCTCCAGTGGGTGTTGAGCAGCACGAGGCTGGCGTTGCGCACCAGGTCGTGCGTGGGCGGCACGCCGGGCCCGAAGGCCTCGCGCACCACGGCGTCCACCTGCCAGTCCGACAGCCAGCGGTTGCCGAGCCGCGTGTACACGTGGGCCACGGAGTGCTTCAGCCGCTGCCAGAACGTGAACGGCGCGACCGCCTCCGAGTTGAACAGCTCCGTGTACGCCGGGTGATCCGGGTTCCCCACCTGTTCTGGCAACAAAAACACTCTTCTGTAAAGGTCGAATAGGGGCTTCAGGAAGTAAGTTACGCATATCGTCCCACGCTAGGACCGTGGCGCAGCAAGAGTGGCGCACTGCCACTGCCACTGCCGGGTTTCCTGCAAACACATTCCTGCTGCGATTCGGTTAACAGGAGCATCAGTGTTAGAAATATTCCGATAAAGTAAAGACAAATAAGTTCAAATGGTTCACATGGCTCTGAGCACTATGGGACTTAACATCTGAGGTCATCGGTCCCCTAGAACTTAGAACTACCTAAACCTAACTAACCGAAGGACATCACACATATCGATGCCCGAGGCAGGATTCGAACCTGCGACCGTAGCGGTCGCGCGGTTCCAGACTGAAGCGCCTAGAACCGCTCTGCTACAGCTGCCGGTGACAAATAAGTATTCGATACTTTTGTTTCGGTACCGAGTTCTTTTGGAAGAAAGCGAAGTATCGAATCGGTTTTACGGATTTCACACTATGTATAATTATACCAATCTGCATCTACATCCATATGATTACATTGCAATTCATAATTATGTGCCCGCCGGCCGCGGTGGTCTAGCGGTTCTAGGCGCGCAGTCCGGAACCGCGCTACTGCTACGGTCGCAGGTTCGAATCCTGTCTCGGGCATGGATTTGTGTGATGTCCTTAGGTTAGTTAGGTTTGAGTAGTTCTAAGTTCTAGGGGACTGATGACCTCAGATGTTAAATCCCATAGTGCTCAGACCCATTTGAACCAGCCAATTATGTGCCTCGCAGACGGTTCACTGAACGACCTTCAAGCTATTTCTACACCGTTCCAACCTCGAACGGCGCGCAGAAAAAACCAGCTCGACTGTTTCTGTGCGAGCCTAATTTCTGTTATTTTATCCTGATGATCATTTCTACTTATGTAGGTGGGCGCCAACAGAATATTTTCGCAATCGTATTAGAAAGTTGGCGATTGAAATTCCACGAAAAGAACGCCCTCCGGTGGCACCAATATGAACTAAGCCAGTTGGGTTCTGGAGCTCGCTGTGAACACACTGGGTGCAGCCATCTTGAATGACGGTAATTGCGTCATCAACTGATGTCAGGAGAGCGCCCTCTGGTGGCACCGATATGAACTAAGCCAGTTGGAGTCCAGACCCAGTGGAGAACACACACACTTGAAATTGATTAAATAATAAAGACAAGTTCTTTTTTCTGTCATTTTCTTTGCGTAGTAGTGATAACGGTGTATGACACATTATCATGTTGGAATTTGAACTTCGCGCCATTTTTCTTGGGGAGTGTAGCGTGGCTCTTTCCCACCAAATTTCAAACTTTCCCACAAAATCCGCCACCTTGGATGACGTCATCGCCGCCATCTTGGATAACGGTACTTTGTCCCAAAATCACTCTTGTTCCAATACTGTGGGGGTGTTGCAGGGAGAGGAGTGGCATGGATGGTGAATGGGGAGGGCAGGTGGCAAAATCCCACTATGTCACAATTTCGAGAGTTCTCTGGTGGTGGTATTGTGAACTAGATCAGTCAGTCTGCGGCTGTGGAAGAGGGCAGGTCGTGGCTTCCTGTATGTTTGGTGGCAGGAAGAACCATTATCAGTTCAGCATACTACTACAATCAGTGTACTGTCCACCACACAATGTAGCCCCCTTAGAGTAATATTACCTACCTGCTGGATCAGTGGCAATTGCCTCTTGTACAGCTAGACTCCCAGTGGTTACCACAGGTGGCGGACAGCCCTATGATAACCTGTCAGTGGTCCTGGTGCAGTACACTAATGATGTTTCTGCTTGGAGCTGTCAGCAGTCTTGGCATGTGGGACAGTGCAGCCACAGTGTTTTTTAGCGCCATGCATCTGCTCAGACCTGTTAGCAGATGCTGGTTATTTTATATAGACTCCATTTGCAGTGTACGTCAGTGGTGTTAGTGTTCCGTTTCCAAGATCTTTATAGGTGGAATTTAGGACATGTTTTTGATATAAGTTTTCACAATATACACTCCTGGAAATTGAAATAAGAACACCGTGAATGCATTGTCCCAGGAAGGGGAAACTTTATTGACACATTCCTGGGGTCAGATACATCACATGATCACACTGACAGAACCACAGGCACATAGACACAGGCAACAGAGCATGCACAATGTCGGCACTAGTACAGTGTATATCCATCTTTCGCAGCAATGCAGGCTGCTATTCTCCCATGGATACGATCGTAGAGATGCTGGATGTAATCCTGTGGAACGGCTTGCCATGCCATTTCCACCTGGCGCCTCAGTTGGACCAGCGTTCGTGCTGGACGTGCAGACCGCGTGAGATGACGCTTCATCCAGTCCCAAACATGCTGAATGGGGGACAGATCCGGAGATCTTGCTGGCCAGGGTAGTTGACTTACACCTTCTAGAGTACGTTGGGTGGCACGGGATACATGCGGACGTGCATTGTCCTGTTGGAACAGCAAGTTCATTTGCCGGTCTAGGAATGGTAGAACTACGGGTTCGATGACGGTTTGGATGTACCGTGCACTATTCAGTGTCCCCTCGACGATCACCAGTGGTGTACGGCCAGTGTAGGAGATCGCTCCCCACACCATGATGCCGGGTGTTGGCCCTGTGTGCCTCGGTCGTATGCAGTCCTGATTGTGGCGCTCACCTGCACGGCGCCAAACACGCATACGACCATCATTGGCACCAAGGCAGAAGCGACTCTCATCCCTGAAGACGACACGTCTCCATTCGTCCCTCCATTCACGCCTGTCGCGACACCACTGGAGGCGGGCTGCACGATGTTGGGGCGTGAGCGGAAGACAGCCTAACGGTGTGCGGGACCGTAGCCCAGCTTCATGGAGACGGTTGCGAATGGTCCTCGCCGATACCCCAGGAGCAACAGTGTCCCTAATTTGCTGGGAAGTGGCGGTGCGGTCCCCTACGGCACTGTGTAGGATCCTACGGTCTTGGCGTGCATCCGTGCGTCGCTGCGGTCCGGTCCCAGGTCGACGGGCACGTGCACCTTCTTTCGACCACTGGCGACAACATCGATGTACTGTGGAGACCTCACGCCCCACGTGTTGAGCAATTCGGCGGTACGTCCACCCGGCCTCCCGCATGCCCACTATACGCCCTCGCTCAAAGTCCGTCAACTGCACATACGGTTCACGTGCACGCTGTCGCGGCATGCTACCAGTGTTAAAGACTGCGATGGAGCTCCGTATGCCACGGCAAACTGGCTGACACTGACGGCGGCGGTGCACAAATGCTGCGCAGCTAGCACCATTCGACGGCCAACACCGCGGTTCCTGGTGTGTCCGCTGTGCCGTGCGTGTGATCATTGCTTGTACAGCCCTCTCGCAGTGTCCGGAGCAAGTATGGTGGGTCTGACACACCGGTGTCAATGTGTTCTTTTTTCCATTTCCAGGAGTGTAGTTGGGTCTTTATACGTTGTTTTTGGTTCCGTTTTTGCAATATGCTTGGATCTTTATAGGCGAAGTTTTTGTTACCATTTTTTGCAATATGTTATTGGATCTGTAGCTGTGCTTATGATTTTTGTAGATTGATGATCTACAGCAGTGTAATTAGGGCACATAGATACTGGACATGGTAATACTTGCACCTTACTTTGCCCACCAATTTCTAGCAGTATTTAAAAATTCTTCCAACAGGATAACACAGGCACATCACAAAAACCGATGAAATAAACAGATTATTCCACACCAACAGCTCAGTCAAGACTGAGCTTTTCCCACTAGTAACCAGGGGACGCTAGGGTGTATGGGAGGAGAGCGTATTGTAGAGGGGAGGGAGGTGGGAAGTTGGAAAACCTATGACATCATCTGGTGACACCTTTAGTACGATGTTGCCACATCTACCGACGCCATCTTGAATAAATTTGGCAGCAATACAGACTGCACCCATATTGGCTCTCTGCTTCCACCCACAGACAACACAAGCTTTGCAAAACATTCTCAGTGGAGAGTTTGGAGGCATCCATTATAGAGTCCAGATATGGTCTTGCACCATGCGACTGCCATCTTTCAGGCTAGCTGAAACAACATGAGTGGTGAAAGAGTAGCAGATTTCTATCGTTGAGGGTCTGAACCACTGGCAGAACGTTCTGACTAATACTCACAGAGGTTTGGTGACTACTGAAAATGGGGTCATGTATTTGTCTCTCTTTCAATAGAAGTTACTTAACCTGCTATAATAATGTGTAACTTACTTTTTGGTGTTCTCTCTTATCAGAGATTGCATATTTCACTAAATTGGCTCAGTAGCAGATGAATTGGAGAAACAAGTGGCACTGTTGTTGAATAGTGTTTCCTTATGGGTACATAACCAGCTGTCGTAACTGTCCTCAATTTCTAGGGCAATATATATTTGTAGACCTATGATATGATGACGAAATATGCTCAATTGTGTGTTGAGCCCATCAATTCTGAGCTGACTGCGCATCATGAACCTGAAGGGTGGTTTTCTCAAAAATAGGGGAGTGCTGAGCAAAAGTATTTGAGTCTTTCACTTTAGGTTGTACGCAATCAAGTTGCCAAACATGGCTGGAATCGATTCGCCACATCAAAGGCCTTCCGTTTCTCACACTGTGACTCAGATATCAGTATCAACATAGCAGAATCACTGACACAGACAGCAAACTGCACTAGAAGACATCTCAGTCCGCACTAGGAAGCACTCACAACACATCAAGTGGTGCCCTCAACTACAATGCGTGGTCAGTATACAGGCACTGGCATCGACTGTGCAAGAACACTACAGACTGTCAAGGAACTAGTGACAGCCCCTCCACTGATTGAGGAAACCTGCTGGTCCTTTGGACCTTGGATACATACTGAATAACCACAATGGATGACTCTGCTATAATGTGCGATGACTTGACTATGAATTTTTGGACATTCTGCTTAATCTACCTTGTTCTGTATTGAGATCTAGTGGCACTAAAATCTGTGTAGAATTGCAGCACCCTGTAAAAATAACCCACACGAATCCAAATTTGGACGATGTATAATAACCAGTATAGCAGACAGGCAGCTGCTGTATGATGGGAAAGGTCAGTGCTACACCGATCTGATTGAATGAAAAGCCATCAGATGGATCGAAAACATGAAGTTCAAGTACACAGTGTCGGTGACAAAGACATGTGAATAGGTTTGAATGAAACAGAATATGGATTCAGGCGAATAGGTGGGCTTTCATTTGGCAAGAGCAGTTTACGAACTATTGCACTTGTATTGTAAATGTGTTGAACAAATCTGTGTCTTTATCAGTTTCAGTGTTGAATACTTCACACTTATCGCACAGTGTAATGACCTGATAACGATGGCAACTCGTCACAGCATGCACCACAACCTGAGGAGACTGGCGCACAGATATCACTCTGTGGCGTCCTTCGTCCACTAGGTGTGTGACAGGGCAGATGATTTGGAGAGTCCCAGAACCATACCCTTATCAACGGCGTGGCCACCAAACCGATCTGACATCCTAGTCTTATGTTACTTATTCCGATTAAGTTCGAGTGCTGCGCCAGCCACTGAATTTACATGACTATGCAGAATATTTGTTTCACCATCTACTCGTCTACTCTTTTTAAGAGAGTGACAAATTTCGGTTGAAAATGCTCATCATCGTATGTTTACCTAAGCCAAAAGAGTGATATTAAACACCCAAACGTATACTGCCTGACAAACGAAATCACCCACCCAGAAGAGGAGGAGTAGAAAACAAAAAGAAACTTCATGGTTTGGGAGGGTATGTGATGTTATTTCAGTGACTACAAAGAACAACCAAATTTACAAAAAAATTTCACAGTATGAAACCAATTATTAGTTCGATGTTACACCCACTCTGCTCTGGACGGAAACAACAATTTGATTGGGAACGGTATCACAGAGCCATTTTATCCTCTACAAAAGTCAATGGGCCTGAAACTGTTGTAACTTGTTCTTGACATCCTAGATACGGGTACTGGAACAGAGTTGAAGTCCACTTCAGCCCCACCGTGTTTTGCCACAGACAGACCAGGCGACCTTGTTGCCACTGAACCTCAACATGAATGATCCAGACAGTTAATACTGCTAAGTTCCATATGTGGATGAGCATTGCTCTGTTAGAAAATGGCACTACGACAGTACTGCACGAGAGGCACGCACAGCAATACACGAGGACACAGGACATCTGTCATGCATGACTGTGCCATCAGAGTTCTTGCAGTCATTACCAGCCGTGTCTGAAGTAATACAAAATGGCTCCCCACAGCATGACGCTAGGAGTAGTGTAACTCTGCCTCTTCAAAGCAATGGAAAGATGGGACCTACATCCAGGTCGCCGCCATAGTCACCCATGAAAGTCATCTGGGGTAATAGAGAAACCGCAGTTCATCACTGACAGAATGCAACGCCATTCATTATCAGTCCATGCTTTCTGGTATCGACACCACTCCAAACACAGCCATTTGTGTTTTGATGTTAATGGCTATCTAATCATGGGATATGAATGATCTAAGTCAGATGCTGCTAATCTCTGACCAATGGTCCAGAATGACACAGAATGCTACAGGGTGCCCATTTCTTGTTCTCAGATAACAGGCACTGATGTGAAGGGGTTACGATGTGCTTACACACACTACGGTGATCCTCCCTTGTGCCGGTCAGATGTCGTGAACCAAAACCTCAATGCTGAGTACACCTTCCTCAAGTTCCCAAGCAGTCCAACATCAGGCCACATCTGAATGGAGAACAAATCTGGATATTGCACTGTACCTGGCAACAACCAGTCAAGAAATACACTATTGGCCATTAAAATTGCTAACACCACGAAGATGACGTGCTACAGAAGCGAAATTTAACCGACAGGAAGAAGATGCTGTGATATGCAAATGATTAGCTTTTCAGAGCATTCACACAAGGTTGGCGCCGGTGGCGACACCTACAACGTGCTGACATGAGGAAAGTTTCCAACCGATTTCTCATACACAAACAGCAGTTGACCGGTGTTTCCTGGGAAAACGTTGTTGTGATGCCTCGTGTAAGGAGGAGAAATGTGTACCATCACGTTTCCTATTTTGACAGAGGTCGGATTGTAGCCTATCGCGATTTCGGTTCATAGTATCGCGACATTGCTGCTCGCGTTGGTCGAGATCCAATGACTGTTGGCAGAATATGGAATCGGTGGGTTGAGGAGGGTAATATGGAACGCCGTGCTGGATCCCAACGGCCTCTTATCACTAGCAGTCGAGATGACAGGCATCTTATCCGCATGGCTGTAACGGATCGTGCAGCCACGTCTCGATCCTTGCGTCAACAGATGGGGACGTTTGCAAGACAACAACCATCTGCACGAACAGTTCGACGACGTTTACAGCAGCATGGACTAACAGCTCGGAGACCATGGCTGCGGTTCCCTTGACGCTGCATCACAGACAGGAGCGCCTGCGATGGTGTACTCAACGACGAACCTGGGTGCACGAATGGCAAAACGTCATTTTTTCGGATGAATCCAGGTTCGGTCTGCAGCATTATGATGGTCGCATCCGAATTTGGCGACATCGCGGTGAACGCACATTGGAAGCGTGTATTCGTCATCGCCATACTGGCGTATCACCCGGCGTATTGGTATCGGGTGCCACTGGTTACACGTGTCGGTCACCTCTTGTTCGCATTGACGGCACTTTGAACAGTGGACGTTACATTTCAGATGTCTTACGACTCGTGGCTCTACCCTTCATTCGATCCCTGCGAAACCTTACATTTCAGTAGCATAATGCACGACCGCATGTTGCAGGTCCTGTACGGGCCTTTCTGGATACAAAAAATGTTCGACTGCTGCCCTGGTCAGCACATTCTCCAGATCTGTCACCAATTGAAAACGTCTGGTCAATGGTGGCCGAGCAACTGGCTCGTCACAATACGCCAGTCACTACTCTTGATGAACTGTGGTATCGTCTTGTAGCTGCATGGGCAGCTGTACCTGTACACGCCTTCCAAGCTCTGTTTGACTCAACGCCTAGGCGTATCCAGGCCGTTATTACAGCCAGAGGTGGTTGTTCTGGGTACTGATTTCTCAGGATCTATGCACCCAAATTGCGTGTAAATGTAATCACATGTCAGTTCTAGTATAATATATTTGTCCAATGAATACCCGTTTATCATCTGCATTTCTTCTTGGTGTAGCAATTTTAATGGCCAGTAGTGTATTTAGAGTACTGCATACAATTTTTTTTTTATTTTAAACTGTCGCTTTGCATTAAGATTTTTAAATACAATCCTAGCACCAGTCTCCACAGTGCCCATGTGCTGATAGCCACATTTCCTGTTGGTTTCTACAGTTAGCATCACGCCAACCTTTCAACCCCCTGCTGAATGCACTGTGTACACATGCTACCAGGTAGCCTTTGCAGACACATCTGACGGAGTCATGTTCGTAGTTGTTAAGTGGTTGCAAAGCACTGAGCACAGTTGTGAACCTCTCTCTGTATCCAGCTTCCAGGCAGAAAGACAGCCTCTGGCTCTATGCTCCATGACCCTCTACCAGCAGAACTTGTTGTGAACCGCCACCTTCCCCCCCCCCCCCCCCATCTCTCTCTCTCTCTCTCTCTCTCTCTCTCTCTCTCTCTCTGTCTTCCTGTTCGATTGCATTTTGGTTCACGTCTCCTACACTGACATTCAACCTGAACTTCCTCCCCATAGTGAGCACCATGTAACCCTTATCACGGAATATATGCTTTCTTTTTCGCAAACCCTTCCCTTATTGTTTGAAACTAACTTCCTGTACGCTCACTCTCAAGTCTCATAGGACGCGCACTGACCATCTAGTGGCAGTCAAATGCGATGATACTCTCGATCGCCACACCAAAGGCTACTAAAGTAACCCCAGTCACTGTTCAGCTGTCGTAGCGACGGGCTCTCTCTCTCTCTCTCTCTCTCTCTCTCTCTCTCTCTCTCTCTCTAATTCGTAGGGATGCAGTTTTAGCATATTATACACATTTATCTGGGAAAGAGAAACTACAGTGAACAACTCATTGACAAATCCATGCTACAGATCCTTTGCTCCAGGACCATTATACGTAGCTTACACATCATTGTTTGAGGGACTTACAATATCAGGAGAGAGACAACTGACTGAAACCAAGTATAGACAACAGATCAAGGCTGAGGAAGGAAGGCAGATTAGGGTTTAACGTCCCATCGACGACGGGGCATTGGAGATAAGAGCAAAGGCTATGGTTGGGAAAGAACAGGGAAGGAAATCGGCCGTGCGCTTTCAAAAGAATCGTGCGAGCATTCACCTTTAGCGATAGAGGGGAATTATAGAAAACGAAAAGTGTTGTAGCCGGATGCTGGTTGAACTAGCATCTTCCAAAATAAAAATCCAGTATCTTACCACTGCGCCACCTCGCTTGGTAGTTTAAGAACGTGACAACAGATACACTATCAGGACTACACAAGTTTATATGATCTTGGACAGAGTCAGTGCAGTTGAAGGCCCAATTAGAGTTTCTAAACATCATGACATAGGATCAAGAAGAATCCGGGGACATTTCCGGGAAACCTCACTCCAAGCAGTTTACCTGTGAGTCAATCAAGCATCAACAATGGGTTACAAAAGTAGGTGACGAATATGTTGCAGAGCAGCCGTACCCCAGAGTTATTCGACGATCAGGATGTGAGGAGAAACGTGCAGCCGATGGAATCTGAGATATTCGTCGTTCTTCGAATAAGGCAATAGAATGTGCGGTTGCACCGTGGAACCGTTTAGTCACACGTGTTTTTAAAAGGCAACACTCCTCCTGCGCCAAACCAAAACTGTGGGTCAAGGTGTATGGTTCGTCATTTGCATACGGATAAGATGACAGATATCCCCATATTACGATCACATGCTGCGGTCGTTTCTGTACCAAACCCTCTTCCATCCGTCATGTTCACACATGCACCATCACACCTGCTCCAGTGCTCCAGCACTGCGTAAGAAGCTGTACAGTCCATCACAAATACACTCCTGGAAATTGAAATAAGAACACCGTGAATTCATTGTCCCAGGAGGGGGAAACTTTATTGACACATTCCTGGGGTCAGATACATCACATGATCACACTGACAGAACCACATTCACATAGACACAGGCAACAGAGCATGCACAATGTCGGCACTAGTACAGTGTATATCCACCTTTCGCAGCAATGCAGGCTGCTATTCTCCCATGGAGACGATCGTAGAGATGCTGGATGTAGTCCTGTGGAACGGCTTGCCATGCCATTTCCACCTGGCGCCTCAGTTGGACCAGCGTTCGTGCTGGACGTGCAGACCGCGTGAGACGACGCTTCATCCAGTCCCAAACATGCTGAATGGGGGACAGATCCGGAGATCTTGCTGGCCAGGGTAGTTGACTTACACCTTCTAGAGCACGTTGGGTGGCACGGGATACATGCGGACGTGCATTGTCCTGTTGGAACAGCAAGTTCCCTTGCCGGTCTAGGAATGGTAGAACAATGGGTTCGATGACGCTTTGGATGTACCGTGCACTATTCAGTGTCCCCTCGACGATCACCAGTGGTGTACGGCCAGTGTAGGAGATCGCTCCCCACACCATGATGCCGGGTGTTGGCCCTGTGTGCCTCGGTCGTATGCAGTCCTGATTGTGGCGCTCACCTGCACGGCGCCAAACACGCATACGACCATCATTGGCACCAAGGCAGAAGCGACTCTCATCGCTGAAGACGGCACGTCTCCATTCGTCCCTGCATTCACGCCTGTCGCGACACCACTGGAGGCGGGCTGCACGATGTTGGAGAGTGAGCGGAAGACGGCCTAACGGTGTGCGGGACCGTAGCCCAGCTTCATGGAGACGGTTGCGAATGGTCCTCGCCGATACCCCAGGAGCAACAGTGTCCCTAATTTGCTGGGAAGTGGCGGTGCGGTCCCCTACGGCACTGCGTAGGATCCTACGGTCTTGGCGTGCATCCGTGCGTCGCTGCGGTCCGGTCCCAGGTCGACGGGCACGTGCACCTTCCGCCGACCACTGGCGACAACATCGATGTACTGTGGAGACCTCACGCCCCACGTGTTGAGCAATTCGGCGGTACGTCCACCCGGCCTCCCGCATGCCCACTATACGCCCTCGCTCAAAGTCCGTCAACTGCACATACGGTTCACGTGCACGCTGTCGCGGCATGCTACCAGTGTTAAAGACTGCGATGGAGCTCCGTATGCCACGGCAAACTGGCTGACACTGATGGCGGCGGTGCACAAATGCTGCGCAGCTAGCGCCATTCGACGGCCAACACCGCGGTTCCTGGTGTGTCCGCTGTGCCGTGCGTGTGATCATTGCTTGTACAGCCCTCTCGCAGTGTCCGGAGCAAGTATGGTGGGTCTGACACACCGGTGTCAATGTGTTCTTTTTTCCATTTCCAGGAGTGTATATGGACAAGCCATCAGTCATCTCTACTAGGTCCATATGGGAGGGATTATGTACCAGATCATTTTCGTGCATAACTCCCTTCTATTTATCGGATCCATGCACGTGTGTCATCAGCCACACAGTGTGGCCGCGCGGTTTGAGGCGCCAGTCACGGATTGCGCGGCCTCTCCCGCCGGAGGTTCGAGTCTCGCCTCGGGCATGTGCGCGCGCGCGCTGTGTGTGTGTTCTTAGCGTAAGTTAGTTTAAGTGGTGTGTAAGTCTAGGGACCGATGACCTCAGCAGTTTGGTCCCTTAGGAATTCACATACATTTTGAACATTTTTGAACACGTGTCATCGCACCCACTACGGTCCTTCACAGCACTGAACTAAAAGTGAGTGCGAGGCTATACGGTTCGTCATGACCATGCAGACCATACGCCAGGTGCGCCGCTCGATGCTCTCTCTGCTTGGTCCAGTGCCACTTCTTTCCCTTGAATCTTTATAGGGATCTCTGTCATACAAGCAGGGTTATTTATGACAAACCTATTCGCCTGAGATCCACCATTCTATTCCATTCATCGACGATGTGTGCTGGCAGTTCCACTCCATCTGACGGCTTTTCATTCAGTCAGCTCGGTATAACACAGACGTATCCTGTCGCACAGCAGGTGTCTGTCTGCTATACTAGTTACTATACGTCGTCCAAATTTGGATTCATTAGGGCTATTTTTACGAGCTGTTGCAATTCCAAACAAATTTCAGTCCAGATTCTTATTCAGCATTGATATGTTGGCCAATTAGCAGTGTTATTGTCTCTGATGAAACTTTTTCGCGGTTGGTAACACTAGATTTTTCTCCTAAAACCTACATAGCTTACTCACCGTGACAGCCAGAATACGTACCCTGTCGTGCGTCCAGGCGAACGGGAAGCTGGTGGCGACGTTGATGAGCGGCACGCCCAGGTGGTGCGCGAAGGCTACCGTGCAGTCTGCAAAGTGGATGTCGGTGATGACCAGGTCGTAGCGGTCAGCAGAACGCACCAGCTCCCGCGTCTGAGGCTGCGAGAACGCCTCCCTGCAGCCTTCTACGTTGCCCATCCAGCCGTAGGCGTAGCCCACCGTGATGGACCGCAACACAGGGATAACGTCCACCGACATCTGGGTGAGGAAAGTACAGTAGCCCTTAGTGACTCTAATGTTATGTGTGCCTCACTGCTTTTCTTTTGTAACTAATTTTCGCCTGATTTTATTCCGAGAACGGCAGTAATGTACGTAAATACCGTAAATGTAAATTTCATTCAAAAAGTACTTGAAGTGAAGTGCAGTTGGACAGCAACAAACTCTTTAGCGCGCAATCCCTGCAACGATAGTAGTGGTGAATCTTTAAGTATGAACTCTAAAGAAAGAAAGAAAAAAAATTGATTATTAAAAAAAAAGAACTGTTAATCTGTATCTTGTGGAAAGAGGAGGTGTTGCTAGGCCGTCGATTGGAACGTATTATTACATTAAATGAAAATTGACATTTTAGTGATAAAACCGAGTAAAGTATTTGTAAGAGTTGCCAAACATTTATGTATAGAAATTTTCTGGAAGTGAAGAACAGAAATATGTTGTTTTTGGAAAAGGAGGTGAACTTCATTGTCGTTGCCATCTATCAATCGACAGATTTGTAAGTGTACAAAGTTCACTAAAATACAGGAAAAGAAATGCATTATCTATAGTTTTCATTCAATAAGTAACAATCTCTCACAATTCCTTAAATTTTACAGTAATTGGATTATGTTCTTGTACAATAGTATGGTGCTGAACTCCACTGACCAATTTTGATATAGCAGGACGTGTAGTTTGAAGGAAGTCTGTGTGCTAAGCAATCTCTTTTTCTCACGAAAAGCAGATTGCTGTTTGATCTTATTTACTTACAACAGTGGTCCCTTAGGTATGAAAAGCTACGAAAACTTGGGCTCAAAGCTATCCGCGAAATGGCCAAGTAACTAACAGAGTTGTATTTTAAACCTTAAAGAACAATAACTTCGCCGGCCTTGGTGGCCGAGCGGTTCTAGGCGCTACAGTCTGGAACCGCGCGACCGCTACGGTCGCAGGTTCGAATCCTGCCTCGGGCATGGGTGTGTGTGATGGCCTTAGGTTAGTTAGGTTTAAGTAGTTCTAAGTCTAGGGGACTGATGACCTCAGATGTTGAGTCCCATAGTGCTCAGAGCCATTTTTCAACACATGAGGGGACGAAGCAAGCAGGACATACAGATCCGATTAGCGGCCGTTCCTGGATGAGTTCCCAGTATTAAACATCAGCCTTAATCTGAGGAGGGAATTTCTGAGAATGTACATTTGGAGAGCAGCATTGTATGGTAGTGAATGGTAGGCTGCGTGGAAACTGGAAAAGAAAATAATCGAAGAGTTTGAGATGTGGTGCACCAGAAGAATATTGAAAATTAGGTGGACTGATAAGGCTAGAAATGAGGTTTTCCGCCGAATTGGCGAGGAAAGGAACGCAGGGGAAACATTGACAAGAAGGACAGGATGATTGGACGTGTATTAAAACAACAGATAATAACTTCCGTTCTACAAGAAGAAGCTGCAGCGAGAGACAGAGATTAGCGGCCAGAAGAGCTATCACTAAAAAAAAGTGATAGATGGAGGGCAGCAGTCAATTATGTTGTTCTTCGGAGAAAAACTGGAATGGAGCTATCAGATGTAAGAGAATGAAGCCTATTTTTGGTTATTTCTGAACATAATTTGGCATGAATCAAGTCAGTACTTTAATTTTCATCTACCATACGGCATTAGACCCCTTTCCATGAGAAACGTAATCAACTGTTTGCAGAGCTGTAGTGAACCTAGTCCACAATGCTCTTGTTTTATGACATTCACAGATTCATTGCGTATCTTTTAGGTTTAACATTTTGTAAACAGAATGTGAAACCTATATTTGAGTTTTAATAGTTTGATCAATTGGTAAAAGTGTAAAAAAAGCGCCAACAGCATCTTGCATCTGCGTCATTTAACCGAGAATGCGCCGAACTTCAAGATTCGTTTTCAGACTCGTGCGCTCGACAACACCAAAAATGGCGTTAACTCTCCACCTGAAAACGGAAACTATGAATGTGAAGTATGTCGAGTCCGAGAATTCATTCTTGCATAACAGTGATGACTTCGGTATAATCGAAAAAGCTAGTAGAAAAGAACTATGCATTTAAGTGCCAGAGGAACGGAGCAAACCCTTAAAATCGGTAAAGAGAAGTAAGCCTAAATTTGCAGTAGTTTTAGTGATTCGAAATCAATTCTGAGCACCAAAACTTTGGAAAACTCCATAACTAACAGGAAAGGGAACGCACAAGGACACCCTATCAATTGACCGAGCGAGGTGGCGCAGTGGTTAGCACACTGGACTCGCATTCGGGAGGACGACGGTTCAATCCCGTCTCCGGCCATCCTGATTTAGGTTTTCCGTGATTTCCCTAAATCGTTTCAGGCAAATGCCTGGATGGTTCCTTTGAAAGGGCACGGCCGATTTCCTTCCCAATCCTTCCCTCACCCGAGCTCGCGCTTCGTCTCTAATGACCTCGTTGTCGACGGGACGTTAAACACTAACCACCACCACCACCACCACCCTATCAATTGGACGTATATAGGGTGGCTGAGATTTCAAAAAGGTTTGCCGTGAATTGCTAAATTCAAATAAACTTTAAACTAACTCTGTACTTCCTTTGCAGAGACTAATCAGGAAAAGAGAAACACAAATAAGAACTCTCCAGAGATAGCAAATGTGCATCAAGATTTACTTTATCAGTCTCTGCAGAGATAGCAAACGTAAATGTGCATCCAGATTTACTTTATCAGTCCGCAAGACCAGTGACTGCGAAAACGAGAAACAATACGAATACATCAGTGGTGCCGGTCGTGCCACCGATGCGTCACATCTTCTAGCAGAACATCCCTGTACACCTGAACACTCGCTCCAGCGACACAACTTTACAGGAGGACGATGATATTTCGTGTGCCTAGCATGTGAACAACACTTCAATATGCGGGTGTGACAACCGTAATACTAAAGCAGCCCTTCTAAGCGGCACTTCTATGAAAACTGAAAGAGCGAAATGTCTTTGAGCTATTATAAACGGTGACAGATTTGTTTGTTTTGGAACATAAAACTAATATTGGTGATAACCTTATGTTGTATATTTTGGTTTACTTAGTCTACTAAATGGCGCCCAATTTTGGTGTAAACGTTTGTCTTTAATCTCCTTTCTACAGCTCTGGAATACTTCTGCCATCCTCTGATCTGCATTCTGTACGGATAATTTGTTTACTCTATTCAACAAGTATTGTAAATCTTTCTAATTTTATCAGCGAATCTTATTATATATATTTCCTCGCTTTGAATTTTAATACTACTTCTGAACCTTGTTTTAATTTCCTTAATTTCTCCTACGTTACAGCCGGAGAACATGAGAGGAGAACGACGGCATCCCTGCCTTGCCCTCGTTTCAATAACAGCATTTCGCTGCTACTCGTCCATTCCTCTTGTTCCCCCTTTTCGGTTTTTGTGTACTGGGTGATTATAAATAAAATGCAGCAGGTCACAGAGGTCTAGCGTGGGCTCTTATTATTGTATGCAGCGAAACTTGGTAGATAAGCTAAAGTGTTAACCAGGAACCGATTTACGCTTGGAAAAAAATTAGTTCCAATTTTAGCCACGAGGTGCAAATCTGGCGCTGTATAGCATCTCGTCGTCATCTCCAGTCCTCATATTGGACAAATTGTTTAATCAGCAGTTAATCATCACTTGCTTGACCTTCTCTTCCCATGTCCCATTACTAATCTATTACATGTGGAAACATTTCTATACATCTTTCTTGTATTCACGGTGCCATATTTGCACCTGGTTGACAAATTTAGAACTATTTTTTTCCAACGTAAATTGGTTCTGCATTTATGCATTAGAATATCTAAGAAGTTTTGCTGCCATACGACGAGGACAGCCCACACTGGACGTCTGTGGGTTACCACACTTTAATTACAGCCACCCAGTGTATTGTCCATCGCACAGTTTCCTCTGTGGCGCATACCCGTTTTTCTGAGAATTCCAAAAAAAATCTTGCATCACTTTACACTGCTGAACGCTTTCCGTAGGTGGACAAACCCAGTGGAAGTATCTTCAGTTTTCTTAAATCTTGCTTCCACTATCAAGTGTTAAATTCCAAACTGCCTTCCGGATGCTGTTACCATATTAAAGCGAAACTAATGGGCGTTTAACAGCTTCTTAGGTTTTATTTTCCATTATTCTGTATGTCATTCTTGTCAGCGACTTAAGTGCTTGAGCCATAAGGCTGACTGGGCACATTTACCTACTTCTCGCGTGTTTGGAGAGAGTGTGTGTGTGTTTTTTTGTTTTTTTTTGTTTTGGTTTTAGGGCGCAAAACTGCTATGGTCATTAGCGCCCGGTCTGTGACTTAGGAAACGGCAAAAAACGAAAATGGAAAGAAGCAGCAATGGGAACGAAACTCAAAAAATTGGAGAAACTAAAAGCAGAAGGAAAGCTTAAAAATCCACTACAGAAAGGGGTTGGCAAAAAGAGCTTCAAATGACTGACGTCATCTCACTGGCACTAATAAACTCGAGAACGCGATCGGCCGAGCGCGTGTCATCTGCTAAAATGGAAGATATATCAGGCGACAGCTGTAGACGTGCGCGTAACGGAGTAAAATAGGGGCACTCAAGTAAAAGGTGTCTTACCGTCCACAGCTGAGAGCAGTGGGGACAGAGTGGGGGAGGATCGCCGCTTAAAAGATGTCGATGGCTAAAAAGACTGTGCCCTATCCGGAGTCTAGTTAAAATTACCTCCTCCCGATGACGCGTTCGGGAGGAAGAGGTCCAAGCACAGGGAAGAGCTTTCACGTCCCGCAATTTACTATGGGGAAGTGTCGACCAGTGTGCATGCCATGAAAGAACAACACGACGACATAAAAAGCTCCGTAGATCGGCGAAGGGAATCGATAGAGTAGCTGGCCGAAGAAGAGAGACTGCAGCCTTGGTCGCTATATCGGCCGCCTCATTGCCTCAGATACCAACGTGTCCTGGGAGCCAGAGGAACGCCACAGAGACGCCCCCCAAATGTAGCAAGCGCAGGCAGTTCTGAATCCGGTGGACCAGAGGGTGGACAGGGTAGAGAGCTTGGAGACTGAGGAGAGAGCTGAGAGAATCTGAACAGATAACATACTGTATCCGCTGACGGCGGCGGATGTATTGGACAGCCTGGAGAACAGCGTAAAGCTCCGCAGTATAAACCGAACACTGGTCGGGAAGCCGAAATTGATTTGGGGTGTCGCCAACAATATAGGCACTCCCTACACCTAACGATGTTTTCGATCCATCAGTGTAAATAAATGTGGCTTCCTTCATTTGTGCACATAGAGCAGCAAATGCCCGATGATAAACAAGTGAAGGGGTACTATCCTTGGGAAATTGACAAAGGTCACGGAGCAGGCAGATCCGAGGACGGAGCCAAGGCGGTGCTGTACCCAAGTTGTCAAAAAGGTTTTAGGAAAGCGGAAGGAAAGAGAATGGAGCAGTTGACGGAAGCGGACTCCCGGTGGTAGTAGGGAGGAAGGGCGGCCTGCATACCCTACATCCAAGGAGGTGTCGAAAAAAATGTCATGGGCCGAATTCGCAGGCATGGAAGAGAGATGGCTAGCATAACGACTCAGAAGGACAGCTCGCCGATTGGACAGCGGAGGTTCAGCAGTCTCAGCATAAAGGCTTTCCACAGGGCTGGTGTAAAAAGCTCCAGACACTAAACGTAATCCACGGTGGTGGATAGAGTCGAGACGCCGGAGAATAGACGGCTGAGCAGAGTAGTAAACTATGCTTCCATAGTCCAATTTCGAGCGCACTAAGGCGCGATAGAGGCGGAGAAGGACCACTCGGTCCGCTCCCCAGGAGGTACCATTCAGGACACGGAGGGTGTTGAGGGAACGCAGACAGCGAGCCGAAAGATAGGAAACGTGGGAAGACCAGCACAGTTTTCTGTCAAGCATAAGACCCAAAAATTTAGCGACGTCCGAAAACGGAAGGTTGACAGGTCCTAGATGTAAGGAGGGTGGAAGAAACTCCTTACGTCGCCAAAAATTAACACAAACGGTCTTACTGGGAGAAAAACGGTGGCCGGTTTCGATGCTCCAAGAGTGGAGGCGATCGAGACATCCTTGAAGACGTCGTTCAAGAAGGCTGGTCCGTTGAGAGCTGTAGTAGATCGCAAAATCGTCCACAGAGCCCGAGACATCAGGAAGGAGACAATCCATAACTGGATTGATGGCAATGGCAAACAGTACAACACTCAGCACGGAGCCCTGAGGTACCCCGTTTTCTTGGGAGAAAGTACGGGAGAGAGAGGTGTTCACCCGCACTCTAAATGTGCGCTCTGCCATAAATTCACGAAGAAAAAGGGGCAGCCGACCTCGAAAGCCCCAAGAGAACAGTGTGCGGAGGATGCCTGTCCTCCAACAGGTATCGTATGCTCTCTCCAGATCAAAAAATATTGCTACTGTTTGGCGTTTCCGGAGAAAATTGTTCATGATATAAGTGGAGAGAGCAACAAGATGGTCAACTGCAGAACGATGCTTTCGGAAACCGCATTGGGCAGGTGTTAAAAGACTGCGGGACTCCAGCCACCAAGCTAACCGGCAATTCACCATACGCTCCAAAACCTTACATACACTACTCGTGAGAGAAATGGGGCGATAGCTAGAGGGGAGATGTTTGTCCTTTCCAGGTTTCGGAACAGGAACGACGATAGCCTCCCGCCATCGTCTGGGAAAAGTACTGTCGGTCCAAATTCGATTATAAAGGCGAAAGAGGTAAAACAGACTATGGTATGATAAATGCAGTAACATTTGGATATGGATACCATCCGGTCCCCGGGCGGACGAGCGAGAAGAAGAGAGTGCATGTTGGAGTTCCCGCATGGAGAAAACAGTATTGTAGCTTTCGCGATTTTGAGAGGAGAAAGCAAGAGGTTGCACTTCCGCTGCACGTTTCTTCGGGAGAAACGCTGGCGGGTAATTTGAAGAGCTCGAAATCTCAGCAAAGTGTTGACCCAATGAGTAAGAAATTGCGACGGGGTCCACTAATGTATCATGCGCGACAGTGAGCCCAGAGACCGGGGAGAAACTAGATGCGCCTGATAACCGTCGAATCCGACTCCATACTTCCGAGGAGGGAGTGAAGGTGTTAAATGAGCTAGTAAAGAATTTCCAGCTTTCCTTCTTGCTATCGCGGATTACGCGACGGCACCGCGCAAGGAACTGCTTATAGCGGATACAGTTGTCCAAAGTAGGATGGTGGCGGAAAACGCGAGGAGCACGTCGCCGCTCACGTATTGCGTCACGGCATGCCACGTTCCACCAAGATACTGGGGGGGGCGCCGGGACAATGCGGAGGTGCGTGGTATTGAACGTTCCGCAGCTGTAAGAATAACGTCTGTCATATGTGTGACCTCATCGTCGACGCTAGGAAAGTGACGGTCATCGAATGCCACTAGAGACGAAAAAAGTGTCCAATCGGCTTGGCCAAACTTCCAGCGTCGCGGGCGCATATATGGCTGTTGAGGCTGCAGTCAAGGACACATGGAAAGTGGTCACTCGAGTGTGTATCATCAAGGGCGAACCATTCGAAGCGCCGAGCTAGCGGAACAGTACCGACCGAAAGGTCCAAATGAGAGAAATTTGTCGTGGAGGCAGACAAAAATGTAGGGTCCCCAGTCTTGAGGCAAACTAGATCCGCTTGGTGGAAGACGTCTAGCAATAGTGAGCCACGCGGACAAGGATGTGGAGATCCCCAAAGCGGGTGGTGGGCATTGAAGTCCCCAACCAGCAAATAGGGGGGTGGAAGCTGACCAAGAAGATGAAGGAGATCAGCTCGTGCCATTGGTGTGGACGATGGAATGTATACAGTACAAAGAGAAAAGGTATATCCAGAAAGGGAAAGACGGACAGCGACAGCTTGGAAGGAAGTGTTTAAGGGGATTGGGTGATAATGGAGAGTATCATGGATAAGAATCATGAGTCCTCCATGTGCTGGAGTGACTTCAACAGAGGGGAGATCAAATCGGACGGACTGAAAATGGGGGAGAACAAAGCGGTCATGGGGACGCTTCCTGAAGACAGAAGATGACCGGCGAGTAGGATCATAAGAGGATCGACAATTCATTCCGATTGGCTCGAAGGCCGCGGATATTCCAGTGGATAATGGACATAGGGTGAACAGAAAATGGAGCAATGTGACCAAGGTTGCCGTCAACTCAGCGACTGCTCAGAGCTTGCGACCGGCAGTATGGAATGGCATTCAGCTGAAGGCAGGAGATCCTGATCCATAGGTTGTTCAGGAGCAGCTCCTGCCACCGGCGATCGGCCGGTTGATCGGCCGCCAGCATTGCGCCCCGGCGACACAGAAGACGGCCGAGGGCGATTACCGCCAGGTGGTGCTGTAGATGAGACACGCCTTGGCGGAGAAGGAGATGAACTGGGTTTCTTACTAGCCTTCTTGTAAACATGACGTTTAGATGAAGGAGGAACCGATGGTTGCGAAGTTGGGGTGCGTAAAAAATCTTCACGAGTATGCTCTTTTTTCGAAGTCTTGGTGTCTGACTTTTGGGCTCGAGATTTAGCAGAACCCGATGAAGGGTGAGCCATAGAGTGTGCAGGCGAAAGTGGGGAGGTTGAACGGGCGATCTTTGCGCTGGCCGATCTGACGACCGTGGCACTAAAGGTAAGGTCACAAGTCTGCGTGGCCACCTCCTTTGTTGGCCGAGGAGAGGCAAGGACAGTGCTGTATTTTCCTGTCTGAGGCACGGTGGGCTGTCGACTGGCGAATAATTTTCGAGCAGCAAAGGTCGACACCTTTTCCTTCACTCTGATTTCCTGAATGAGCTTTTCGTCTTTAAAAATGGGGCAATCTCGAGAGGAAGGAGCGTGGTCACCCATACAGTTGATGCAACGAGGGGATGGAGGTGGACAAGCACCCTCATGGGCATCCTTGCCACACGTAACACATTTGGGCGGATTGGAACAGGACTGGCTGGTGTGATTGAAACGCTGACACCGATAGCAACGCGTATGGTTTGGGATGTAAGGGCGAACGGAGATTATCTCATAGCCTGCTTTGATTTTCGATGGGAGTTGAACTTTGTCAAATGTCAAGAAGACAGAACGGGTTGGAATGATGTTCGTGTCAACCCTTTTCATGACTATGAAATGCCGTTACGCCCTGGTCAGACAGGTAGTGTTGAATTTCCTCGTCGGACAATCCGTCGAAGGAGTGTGTATAAACGACCCCACGTGATGAATTTAAAGTACGGTGCGGTTCCAACCAGACAGGGAAGGTGTGTAGCAGTAAAGAACGCAGCAATTTTTGTGCCTGGAGGGCAGTGACTGTTTCTAACAGCAAGGTGCCATTTCGTAATCTGGAACAAGACTTTACAGGACCTGCAATTGCGTCGACACCTTTCTGAATAATGAAAGGGTTGACCGTGGAGAAGTCGTGACCTTCGTCAGACCGAGAAACAACAAGGAACTGTGGCAACGATGGAAGGACTGTCTGTGGCTGAGACTCATTGAACTTACGCTTGTGAGCTGACATAGTAGAAGATGAGGAAACCATTTCGAAAGTATCCCCCATGTTTACCGGCGTCTCCGATGGCGCGCTCCTTCCTTATGGGGGCCCTCACTGAGGGCACTCCCGCCTTAGGTGATTGTTCACATCTCAGTTCACACCTCCTGACAAACGGACGGAGGGACCAGTCGGCACTTTTGGAAGGTATCAGCTCGGGTAATCACCCCTTCCTGGGCCTGGCCGTTACCAGGGGGTACGTACGTGTCCTACCTGTCTACACGGGGCAGAGAATTACGTGTTACCCCGTCACCGGGTACGCACGGAAATGCGTGGGTCGGCCTTCAGACACGCACAGGGAGGAAAAAAGAGAAAGGGAAAGGAAAGAAGAGAGGTCTCAAACGCCACAGCGGAGAAAAGGGCAAAGAGAAGAGGTAAGGAAAAGAGAAGGACAAAGGAAGGACGAAGACTTGCAAGCGAAGAAGGCAAAGAATTTGCTACAGTTTAGCCGGCCGAAGTGGCCGTGCGGTTAAAGGCGCTGCAGTCTGGAACCGCAAGACCGCTACGGTCGCAGGTTCGAATCCTGCCTCGGGCATGGATGTTTGTGATGTCCTTAGGTTAGTTAGGTTTAACTAGTTCTAAGTTCTAGGGGACTAATGACCTCAGCAGTTGTCCCATAGTGCTCAGAGCCATTTGAACCATTTTTTTGCTACAGTTTCGAGCGTCCGTCTCCGGACGTAGGCAGAAAACATACTCCCTGAGGGGGAGAAAGGGAAGGAAAGAGGCGGAGGTGATGGGGGGGGGCGAAGATGGGGAAGGATGTGGAAAGGGAAGGTATGCAGCCCGGAAAGGAAGGAAGGCCACATTAGCTCGGGGTCCCGTGCTCGCTACGCACGTATCCACAAAAGAGTTGTGGACCCCCTGGGGGGTGGAGAGTGTGTGGGAAGTATGAAGGTATTTCTCCAGCCTCACAGTTTACACACTAACTTGAGTTGTAACTAACTTTAAGCTTTGCCTCGGCTTCTGATTCAGAATTACGCCGAGTTGACAAGTCGCAATATAAAGCACTCAGCGCGAAGTTCTTATCACAATGAGCGGACATTTCGTAACGGATGCTCTTAGTGGATGTTCAGGAGCAACGCAGCGTGCGTTTTCCATCAAAGCATTGACTGAGCTGGCGTCACCGCACACCCTGCCTCCCACTCGTAGTTAAGATTGCCTATTTTATCCTTCTGTCTTCAGACTGGTTTGATGATGCGACCCGCCACGAATTCCTCTCGTCTGTCTACCTTTTCATTTCAGAGTAGCAGTTACCAAGATGACTTGTATTTAGCCCGAATGGATAGTCGTGACGACGAAGATCCGTCTGAGAGATGAAAGCGTGAACTTAGTCTCTTTCCCAAACTATCAAAGTTAGCGAGAAGAATGTTGTGCGTTCCTGCCTCAAATGTGAATAGCGAAAGAAATTCCAGCGCGGTTTGGAACATTATCTCAGACGGACGAAGAAAACTTGACCCGGAACTAGTCCATCCATTGTAATTACGCCAGCAGGGAATAATTTGTTATTTTTAGATTTCTAATTTGTCAGGTGTGAGTTCGCATACGTACATTTGAATCAATAAAGCAGGTGGTGTTATAAAGAATGGCAATATAATTTTTCATTACGAGACCGACAAAAGTTGGCAGTGACATAGTTTTCCTGTGAAAATGCAAATTATTTCTAAATTTTCGTTATTAGATAAAGCAAGCTATTTTCTCTTATGAATCATGACGGTGTCACTGTTACACAATAACATAGGAATACAAGTCTACAGCATAACTAAAGTGATGTGAGTGTATTGCCATCAGCTGGTGGGAGAACAGCCTGCAGACACACAGAGCCGGCGGCCTCTGTCGCCGCCCCTCCATTACCTCCCCCCCCCCCACTCCCCCGCCCCCCCCCCACACACATACATTATTCAGTGGCGATCAATTGTTCTGATATGATTAGTCTTGTAAACTCTGATTTTGTATTAATTACGGGACAGTTCTGAGGAGAAACAGGCGCCCTTTTATTTTTTTTCTTAGCTGAAGATGTTCCCCTTATGTGGCACGTTGCTCAACTTCCTCTGGTTTTACGTGTGGACTCACGAACTGTTCTTAGTTTGCTGTTGACAGCATGTGTGGTCAGAGTGTCAGTGAATGCCTCTATCTGGCTGGAAGTTTTTCAGTCAGGCCTCACACAAGCAGTTACAAACATCGCTTGTTATTTCTTGAATTCTTTGCCGTTTCGGAGAATGTTAGTTTTTCGTGATACTTTACTCTCTCAAAGTTACCTGTCAAATCTGGAAATTAACAGATATATAACAATTCAAACGCTTCTACAATTCTTGGCGATGGAGCTAGTAGGGGTGCACGACGTCCTCCCCTCTCCCCTGGATACACTCCTCTTTCTAAGGTACGTTCTCAGATACCAACGATAGTTTTTAACATGCATTACTGGTGTAGAATACTACTGTGTCAAAACTCTTAAATCTGTTAGGTTGCAGCGAGACACTCACCCCCCCGAGGTGGTGCCATTCGTCCCTGTGCAGCGCAATGTCGTGGTAGTTGTGCAGAGGCGCCTTCCTGGGGAAGTAGCTGAGCACCGTCACGTTGTGGCCCCTGGCTGCAAGCTCCGACAGCAGCCGGTCGAACATGACGAAGTGGCTGGGCGCCGAGAACCAGATGGGCGCCAGGATGTTGGCCCCCTGCGAGCCCAGGCGGCCCAGCAGCAGGACGGCGACCAGCAAAGTATGGCGCATGCTCAGCTCCCACCTGCACTCAACACAAATGCAGATCGAAACACACAGTGAATACAATCGCAGTGACTGAGCACCAGAGTCCATGCACACTCACGGACAGAAACAACCGGAAAACAGTCTGAGGCTAACTCCAATAACAAGCAAATTCGTCATAAGACAAAACACAGAACAGCCCTCATTGGCAATTAGAACCTTCACAGAGCATGAATGATGTAAGAGAGAATGGTAGCACTGCTGATGTGCAGCCTACCCACCCATGCAGTAATGGTGCTGGCAGCAAGTGAGACATGCGCCCTGGTTTTGTTCTCTCACCAGCAGTGCCAAATGTGAACTGTGCAGTTGTGCTTCTAGCAGCACACACAGACATGACATCACATCTGTAACCCCCCGTCCTCCCACCCCCTTTGGGGAGCTGGTGCTCCAAGCATCAATGCAGAAACATGGGAGGGCAACCAACTAGAGGGAGTGGTGTGCTTGAGGAGGCCATGGGGTCGGTCCAGGTGACACAATGGTAGTGTCAGTGGCGGCAGTGCAACAGCAGATGAATGTTGACAGTGTTGGCCTCAATTGCCTCATCACGTTGTAGCACTGGACAGTCAGTGCCTCCAGCCTGGGAGCGGCATACAGTCGATGTTGTGTGAGTGTGTGAAAGACATGTGCAAGCCAGTGGCATGGAAACCATGTCATTGGTGGCGACAGATGGGTGCAGTTCATGACTATGGATGGTGGCGTCCAGGCAACCACCATCCATCACTGGCAGAGTGCCTGGCGCAGCTGGCAACCATGTTTTGACGTCGTCAGTGCTCAATAGCTCCTCAAACGAAGGTGCCCTTGTGGTATTCAGCACATGGAATGCTGCGGTGCTTGCAGATGGACTCCCTGCCACGTTCGTGGGTGCAGCGGGTCAGTACCCAACTCAGGTCGCAGCTGGTACTAATGGTAAGAGAGCAATATGTGGTACGCGTCCAGGATGAACATTCACCAGCCACACGTCACTAGCACCTTCGCTAATAACTGTGCCATCCACTGACCAAAATACATGCGCAGACAGAGGTGCCTAAGGTAAATCACAAAGGCTGCAAGCTTACCTCAGACTGACCAAACTACATTCCCAGACACAGGTGCCTGGGGTAAATCACAAAGGATGCAAGCTTACCTCAGACTGCAGAGCAGATGCAGCGAAGTCCTGTCAGCTGTGGAGGATCCCTGTCAGGCTTCTCCAGTGCAGCAGTGTAGTCGCGTAGGTGCTCAGCAATGTCGAGTCTGTCAATGAGTCTGCCAGGCACTTTATGAACTGTGTTTTAAAGATTCACATAATATGTTCTGCCTACCCATTCGATTACAGGTGAAATGGCGCAAACGTGCAGCGGCAATACCATTGTGGGTGCAGAAATCTGTAAACAGCGGCGATGTGAACTTAGGTCATTATCAGAAGTGATCATCTGGGGGAATCCTTCAATGACAAAGACCAGGGTGAGAGCCCACACTATAGCTTCTGTGGAGGTGGAGCACATGTGCAGGACATACGTGCAATTTGACACTGCATCAACCACCACAAACCACACATAAAATGGCAGAATGGGTCTGAAAAATCGATGTGAATTCAGTCCCATGGCTGACGGGGCATATGTCACAGAGTCAAAGTGTTTGGCGCCACTGCTTTCTGTATGGCATTTATGGACGATCTTTTCAAACACCAGTTCAGTGCCAGGCCAGCAGACAGAACATCGCAGGAGGAGCTTCATTCGGGTCATACCCCAGGGACCATGGTGTTAGAGAGAAAGGAAACAAACACCCAGGACCAGAGGGATGATGATCTGGGAGTTGCTCGAGTTGGTGCTAAGAAGGAGAGTGCCAACTACTGTCAGCCAACGATGGAGAATATAGGTGCAGACTGCTTGGTGGTTAGGCACTAGAGCCAAGCATTGCACATAACATTGACAACCTGTCAGAGCACGGTATCTTGCTGAGTGGACAGTGCTATGTACTGGGCTGTCACCAGAAGTCAGTCCCCCATGTGCTGCAAGTGAGCAGAGAACTGGACACACGCCACTTTCGCTTTCTTGAAGGCCAGGTCAGGTCCTATGAGTAGATGTGGCTACGTGCCGACATTAGCATGCTGTGCCACGGATATGTAATGAATTTCATAGTGGTACACACGGATAAACAAAAGGCACACTGAGTCGTTTTTCTATCCTGTCAGGAAGTTGTGAACAGGAGACAAACAGTGCTACAAATGGCTTATCGTGGAAGATGAAATAAAATGTGGTACCATAGAAGAAACCATGGCACTTCTGAAGTATGAACATAAGGACCAAAGCATCCTTTTCAAATGTTAACAGCTGTGTTGAGAGGCTGTCAACGTTTTGGAGCTGCGATATGCTGTTTAGAGCCATCAGTGTTTCTATGAGTTAAAACCACTCCATCCCCGCACTGGGAAGCGTCCACTGCCATTACAAAATTTTGCCCAGTTCAAATGTACCGAGAGTGGATAAACATTCTGTTGTTGTCTCCTGAGCAAACAAAATGAGTATCTGTTTTTCGCAACTTGTTCTGTGGATGAATTATATCCACTGAATTAGGGAAAACTTGGAATAAACTTCGCCCAGAAGCGACTATAGTTTGTTCTGCTTTCGCGGTTTAGGGAGGTTATCGGTAGCAGCTACATGGTGCCTCGTAAGTTTGATGCCGTCCTTCGAAAGAAGGTGGCCGAAATATTCCATTTCTGTCTGAAAAAACTTTGACTTCTGCTGCTTTATTTAAGGCCCATCCCTTGAAATTTAGTGAACAGAATTCGAAGATTGACAATATGTTGCTATGGTGGGGAAGTCATGGCGATCATGTCATCAATACAGTTTGCATAGTACAGAACATCCTGCATTAACGGTTCAAAAAATCTTTGCTAAATGATCAGAACACACACGATGCTGAACCGCAGGCATGGTCAGTGGTACAACGTAAGGGCATGTTGACGAGCAAACTGGGTTGATAGGTCGTATCAAGCCTAAATTGTAGGGATGATTCTGCCAATCAGTTTTTGAGAAGCACTCACCACCCAAAAGTTGCACGAATACTTCTTCAGAGTGAGGAATAGCATAGCTACAGGTTGGACGTTTACGGTAATTTAAAATCCCCGTACACTTCCAGATAACAAGCAGTGATGTAGCCCACAGGGTGGCAAACAGAATAGGCAAGGCATGACAAAATTTGGGAACGACCATCGGGTGGCTCTCGTATTTTACAGCACCCAGTACTAGGGGAAACAGTCACCCAAACTCGTGACGAATATCGTGTAGCACCTGAAATGGGATGGAGTCGGAAATGACGTACACAACATCCCGAAATTGAAAACCGAGAACTGTGAACATGTCGACACAAATACACTCCTGGAAATTGAAATAAGAACACCGTGAATTCATTGTCCCAGGAAGGGGAAACTTTATTGACACATTCCTGGGGTCAGATACATCACATGATCACCCTGACAGAACCACAGGCACATAGACACAGGCAACAGAGCATGCACAATGTCGGCACTAGTACAGTGTATATCCACCTTTCGCAGCAATGCAGGCTGCTATTCTCCCATGGAGACGATCATAGAGATGCTGGATGTAGTCCTGTGGAACGGCTTGCCATGCCATTTCCACCTGGCGCCTCAGTTGGACCAGCGTTCGTGCTGGACGTGCAGACCGCGTGAGACGACGCTTCATCCAGTCCCAAACATGTTCAATGGGGGACAGATCCGGAGATCTTGCTGGCCAGGGTAGTTGACTTAGACCTTTTAGAGCACGTTGGGTGGCACGGGATACATGCGGACGTGCATTGTCCTGTTGGAACAGCAAGTTCCCTTGCCGGTGTAGGAATGGTAGAACGATGGGTTCGATGACGGTTTGGATGTACCGTGCACTATTCAGTGTCCCCTCGACGATCACCAGTGGTGTACGGCCAGTGTAGGAGATCGCTCCCCACACCATGATGCCGGGTGTTGGCCCTGTGTGCCTCGGTCGTATGCAGTCCTGATTGTGGCGCTCACCTGCACGGCGCCAAACACGCATACGACCATCATTGGCACTAAGGCAGAAGCGACTCTCATTGCTGAAGACGACACGTCTCCATTCGTCCCTCCATTCACGCCTGTCGCGACACCACTGGAGGCGGGCTGCACGATGTTGGGGCGTGAGCGGAAGATGGCCTAACGGTGTGCGGGACCGGAGCCCAGCTTCATGGAGACGGTTGCGAATGGTCCTCGCCGATACCCCAGGAGCAACAGTGTCCCTAATTTGCTGGGAGGTGGCGGTGCGGTCCCCTACGGCACTGCGTAGGATCCTACGGTCTTGGCGTGCATCCGTGAGTCGCTGCGGTCCGGTCCCAGGTCGACGGGCACGTGCACCTTCCGCCGACCACTGGCGACAACATCGATGTACTGTGGAGACCTCACGCCCCACGTGTTGGGCAATTCGGCGGTACGTCCACCCGGCCTCCCGCATGCCCACTATACGCCCTCGCTCAAAGTCCGTCAACTGCACATACGGTTCACGTCCACGCTGTCTCGGCATGCTACCAGTGTTAAAGACTGCGATGGAGCTCCGTATGCCACGGCAAACTGGCTGACACTGACGGCGGCGGTGCACAAATGCTGCGCAGCTAGCGCCATTCGACGGCCAACACCGCGGTTCCTGGTGTGTCTGCTGTGCCGTGCGTGTGATCATTGCTTGTACAGCCCTCTCGCAGTGTCCGGAGCAAGTGTGGTGGGTCTGACACACCGGTGTCAATGTGTTCTTTTTTCCATTTCCAGGAGTGTATGTTTCCTGGCATAATACTTTCGGCGGATAAAAGTGTGACAGCTGTGTGACAGGCTGATACTGAATGTCGATTCAACTGGCCTTGGCCAATATGACGGTTGGTGGAGGAAAAAGAAGGGTGACTCAACACTGACACGTTTCAAGATCGACGAGAGACACACAGCCTGGAAAACTGAATGGCCGTTGCCGAATCTGCAGCGAAATATAAATGTTGATGGTAATATTGAACTCCTGGCTGAGCGCCAACGTGACACTATGAACCTCCAGAAACTCCACATCCACGTCTGAGGGCTGGCCGCGTGGGCGTCCATGGAAGCAGTCACCAGGTGGCCTCATTTAGAGCAAGCCGCTCACCGTGCACGCAGTTGCCGGCAGCGACTACGGACGTTTGTCGGATATAATCGGGAAACAAGGAGAAATTGTCAGGAAGAGCCACAGTCCAACGGCGAATGATGCAAACAAGAAGAAAACGACGAGGGTGCCAGGGAACAATGACATTACTGGGGCACTGAACACACCAACGCTACTTCCACTACAAACTCAAACTGTTCAGATGCAGCCTGTGGCACTTCGAACGCATGAGTCATAATCAGGACCTCCTCGACTGTGGGATCTTTAACGCAACACGTCCTTACACACCTCACTGTGCGGAGCAGAACAGACAACGATGCCGCATATCAGAGTCAGCATAGGCCTGTTGACAATGAACACAAGTAAATCCGTACCTCTGACATAAAACACAGAGGTCAGCTACCCATGCCTGATAGGAATGGCACGGTTTCTTTTGTTGCTGGTGAAAGCCCATATGGGAAGCGACAACGAAGGTTTGATAAGGGTAATGAGTACTAAGCAACTACCACAGTCGAAGAAATGACAATTCCGCAGGGTCCCTCGCTGCGAAATCCTGCTGCAAATGTCGGACATATGATTCACGCCCTTCCTTCGCCTCCTGGAACAGTGGAAAAGCTGGAGGAAGAGATGGGTGTGGCAAGGGTGACTGCGGAAGGACCGTGGCACGCTGCGAAGTCGTAACCAATTGACAAAGGGAGTGTAACTATTGCTGCTGCTGTTTTAACAACGGAATTAACGCCGGATTCATTGCACTAGCGGAATAAGTGCGGGAAACTAAACAACCACATTATCAGAAACCTTGTTACATGTAACAAAATACACTATGAATGCAACTGCAATGACAGTACGACAGTACATTCACTCACATGGACGGAAACAGTGGGAAAACATCCCGAGGCCAAAGGTGAACTCTGTGGTTGTGCTGGCCGCGGCGTACTTGGACGCGTCGCTACAGGACGGCCTATAGTCCAATATATACATGACTCCATGCTTCAGTGTACATTACATGGGCTACATAAGAAATAAGGGCAACATTTTCTGATCAAAGAAATATTTAGGTCTCCAGTGTCACAGAGGGAACAAACGAACAGAATATCTCGTCAATACCGATCGTTAACTGACAGACTTGACAAGAAATAACGATAACAGACGACGTTCCAATACGAATTCGATTAAATAAGAGAAGACGAAAGGTTAGATACCACTGTGCAGTCGACGTCGAGATCACTGGAGGTGGAGCACTACGTCTAATGTTCGAATTGGCCGATGATCGGGCAGGAAATTGGCCCTGCACTTCGCAAAAGTTTTCGCGTTGTTTCTTGTGAAAAACTTAAACCCCGATGGCCAGACGAAGATTTGAACCAAATCCCTCCTGAATGTGTGCCCAGTCCCAGAACTACCACAACAGTGGAATTCAGTTAGATTTCATGGAAAAATCACTCACCTGAAAGTTCAGGCGCTGAAGATCTCGGCGTGTTGCAACAAAAGGAAAATATCGTCAATATCAGGTTAACTAAAAATGACAAAAGCAGTCTACTCTGTACCTTACGTTTCCAAGTGACTTTTTTTTTCACACAGTAACAAAACAACAGTTCGAATTTCATATATCAGTCGAATTTAAAACTCTTTGCCATTTTACGGGACATTTGAGATGCGAAATAGGACTTGACATCTTATTCGACACAACAAGTTATCGTGTTCGTGAAGGACCAGTGTCTTTCGAAAACTGAGAATGTAAGACTGTTCTAACGGAATTACTATAGTATTCTTGCGTCACAAATTTGTATATAGACACAAGTACACGCAGAATTCTTTTCAGTGTTCCACAGCTCAATCGATACAAACGGAACCGTTAGACGATCACTTTCTTGTACGTCTGTCCCACTGTTAAGACCCATTTTCCTCATGAACGGCTACATGTCTAAAGTTGAAATTTATGCCACAAACGAGGGTCGTTCAATAAGTAATGTCCCACTTTTTTTTTTCTCAGAACATATTTATTACTAAGAGTCACAATTTGGTGACAATATATATCAACATGCCTTGTCCACGTCCTATTTTTCTACGTAGTTTCCATCACGTTCTACGGCCGTACGCCAACGTTATGGAAGAGCATGTATTGCTTTCTGGTATAAGCTCTTGTCCTGTAGGCGTAGGCATGTTTTCACTGCATAACTGACACTCTTGTCATCTTCAAAGTGTGTTCCCCGTACAGAACCTTTAAGCGGCTCAAAGAGGTGGTCGGCACGAATAGTGGCACCCGCACTGTTCAGCACGTCTGGAGCAGTGGCTGTGACAGGACGTCTCGAGCATGGCTGATCAATGAGCTCCGTTTCTCCATTTCCTGAGGCTGTAACCTTCTTGACCCATCGCCGAACTGTAGTTTCAACTGCAGCATCGCCATTCACTGCACACAGACGTTTATGGACCTTCACCACGGCTTCTTTTCGTTCACACAACAATTCAGTAACAGCACACTGCTTGTAACTTGACTCATATGTAAACGCCATTTTGACGCTGTACTACGGCTCTGCCATCTTCCAGAACGGATCGAAATTTCACCGGCGCACAGAACAAACATCAAATGTAAAGCACCAACAAGGACGTTTGCCTATGTATACTAATGGCTTTTTTAAAAAAATATGGATAGTTACTTATTGAACGACCCTCGTACTAACGTCTACGGTCTCTGGGCGACGTAAATAATTTAGCTTCTAAGTCTATGAGATACGGCCATTTTTTTTTGACACTCGCAGACTGACTAATCGCAACCTACACGGTATTTTCCGTTTAACTAGAATCATAAAATTTAGCATGAAGTAAGGTTTCAAAGTACAAGTCCAATAAAAAAATTGTTAATTTGTTATTGTATGACATAAAAAATATTATTTGCCATTACAAACTTACATTGTATTCGTATTTCGTAAAATATCTCAGGAACTAATGTAGAGATTTTGATTCTGGTTTTCATTAATAAGTAGAGTGATTCACGAGAAAAGTTTCTGTGTGTAATTTACAAATATTTCGGACTAACCGCTTGGGCTACGATGAAATGAAATCCCCTGTCGCTGCGAAAGCGATGCCTTTGCCGTCTGGCGACGATAGGCATAAGACACTATCGTTGCGGTTGCTTCACGAACTGCTCATTCCCCATACAAACCTTCCCCAACGGTCTACGCCCACGACATGTACAGCATCTGGTAATGCGTCGAAGTAATACTGGTGATATTGCAGGATTGCACTTCCATTGTTTGGGATGAAGCTCCGCCATTCCATTAAATATTCGTTGAAGAATTCCACTGAACAATTTGACCTTTGCGTAACGGCAATAGGCCTATGGCCGATTGTGCGTTCTCTTCTCTGGATACTTCTGTCAACGTTACCTGCAATCCCAACAGGGACGAGAGCAGATGGAGTCAACACATCTCAAATTGCAAAGGACGTTAATATAGCGCCAAAATTAATAAAATAAATGAAAAATTACAATCGCGAATGTGAAAAACACCAAAAAATTCAGATTTAAAATCTGAAATTAAAACATCCTTCAAAGTCTTTGAATTCCCACAACAAGTATCCTGCCAGTATCGATATCGATAACAGGCAAAAATCGTCGAGATTCTCAATTCTCCAGACGGATGAGCTATCTATATAAAGTTCGCGCTGAACCCTCAGGGTGCGATTCCTAGTCATATTCGTCGGTTTTTCTTCTTTTCTTCCAGCTTGTCAGTCTTTGACTGGTTTGATTCTGGCCTTTATCTTTCCTTATCTTCTGCTAATATTTTCTTCTCTACATTTAAACTACAACTGCACATAATACAGGGTGATTCAAAAAGAATACCACAACTTTAAAAATGTGTATTTAATGAAAGAAACATAATATAACCTTCTGTTATACATCATTACAAAGAGTATTTAAAAAGGTTTTTTTTTTCGCTCAAAAACAAGTTCAGAGATGTTCAATATGGCCCCCTCCAGACACTCGAGCAATATCAACCCGATACTCCAACTCGTTCCACACTCTCTGTAGCATATCAGGCGTAACAGTTTGGATAGCTGCATTTATTTCTCGTTTCAAATCATCAATGGTCGCTGGGAGAGGTGGCAGAAACACCATATCCTTAACATACCCCCATAAGAAAAAATCGCAGGGGGTAAGATCAGGGCTTCTTGGAGGCCAGTCATGAAGTGCTCTGTCACGGGCTGTCTGGCGGCCGATCCATCGCCTCGGGTAGTTGACGTTCAGGTTTCATAACTAACCTTTTTCGTAGGACTCTCCATACAGTTGATTGTGGAATTTGCAGCTCTCTGCTAGCTCTGCGAGTCGATTTTCCTAGGCTGCGAACAAATGCTTGCTGGATGCGTGCTACATTTTCATCACTCGTTCTCGGCCGTCCAGAACTTTTCCCTTTACACAAACACCCATTCTCTGTAAACTGTTTATACCAACGTTTAATACACCACCTATCAAGAGCTTTAACACCATACTTCGTTCGAAATGCACGCTGAACAACTGTCGTCGATTCACTTCTTCCGTACTCAATAACACAAAAAGCTTTCTGTTGAACGGTCGCCATCTTAGCATCAACTGATGCTGACGCCTAGTCAACAGCGCCTCAAGCGAACAAATGTACAACTAAATGAAACTTTATAGCTCCCTTAATTCGCCGACAGATAGTCCTTAGCTCTACCTTTTGTCGTTGCAGAGTTTTAAATTCCTAAAGTTGTGGTATTCTTTTTGAATCACCCTGTAATTTTAGTCTGCTCGTCCTAGGGCTTGGACAACGCATCTGATGTCCCACTAACCTGTCCCTTCTTCGGTTATAGGTTATACCTCGCGCAACACATGGTAAAAAAAAAAGTCACCGCCTATAATTCTTTTCCTCATCTTCATCTGCAAGGTGGCCAGAAACGGTCTGAAAAGCTTGTAAGGCTGTTGCAGGGTAGGTTGTGCTGAAAAATATATGTTAAGAAGAAAAATTCGATACGTTGTGCTATTTCCGAGTTAATTAGCATTTAAGTTAACCAATCAGACCCGCCACGTACAATTAGTGTAAGCTGTTGTAGTGTTGATGATGGTACACCAAACTGCTCAGACTTTAGCTCAGGTTGGATCCTTACTACCGCCCCATGTCTAACTTTTGTATCGCTCTCTCGTTCGGTTGTATGAAACCAAACGACGAAATTACTTAGCAACACCATCTCTGGCGGGTAGTTTGAATTTGTGTGCGCAACGGCCTGACTGGCTAACTTCAATGCTGATTAACTCATAAACGGCGCAACGTATCGGGTCTTTTCCTTAACAATTATTCCCCAGCACTGCCTATCCTGCAATATCGTTCCAAGCTTTTCATATGTTTCTGACCATCCTGTACGTTAAGATCAGGCAATTAATTACTGGAATTAATTCTAATTAATTACTGGAAGTAATTCTTTTCTGACCATGCAGTGGTTGAGGTAACTAAGACTGTGTTGCTAATACGTGCGGTCAGTCAATCACCCATATTGCTGAAGTAACAGCTGCCTCTGAGGTAATTATGAAAATAAGAGGATATTAAGAGAAGGGCAAAAAAGGAATAAAATATTTAGCTATTTCGACGCAACAAAATCTCTGTTGGGAAGGATACATGTATTATCAGTGCAGAAAACTTGCTCACATATTTTTTAATTGCATACATTAAGTTCAAAAATGGTTCAAATGGCTCTGAGCACTATGGGACTCAACTGCTGTGGTCATAAGTCCCCTAGAACTTAGAACTACTTAAACCTAACTAACCTAAGGACAGCACACAACACCTAGCCATCACGAGGCAGAGAAAATCCCTGACCCCGCATACATTAAGTAGCAGAGTCAAAACATGATTATTACATTACTCTTATTTTGTTTTCTTTCAGTCACATCTGCAGCAGGGAATATGGCTAAAATTTCTCTGAGGAATGTGGGACTTAACTTCTGAGGTCATCAGAGTCCCCTAGAACTTAGAACTACTTAAATCTAACTAACCTAAGGACATCACGCACATCCATGCCCGAGGCAGGATTCGAACCTGCGACCGTAGCGGTGCAGGGAATATTGCTATAATTAAATTACTGGGGAGCAAAGTGTATTTTCAGATGGCAGCGAACAGAAATTAGACGCTTATAACGATAAGCACCAAGAGTCCTGTAGCTGCCACTTACAAATAATTTTCCTGGCGTTATCCCGTGATCTCCATTGGTTTGGTATGGGTATGTATTCTGAGTCATCTCTGACATAAAGTATCGTCAATCATGTATCGATGAGTAATGGGATTCCCCTAACCCCTCTTATTACCCTACCTGACAAAGGTCCGTTGCCCTATGTGTAAATTGGCGAGAAATTAAAAGTAGCAAATTAAAAATGCCAGTAAATTAAAAACATAGCCGAGTTGTGGTAGTGTATTTCCTACATAAGCAAGGTTGTCGTCCTATGTATAAGTTGCCAAAGATCGAAGATGATGCATTGTCATGCTGGCTGATGTGGAATAATGGTCCTGGCTCTATGATGTCACAGTCCAAGACTTGAGATACTGGTGCAGCACTAGCATGACATCAGAATCCAAAATGGCTTGCCCGAAATACAAAATGGCGATCGAACATGGCATACTGATGTAACTCTATGACGTCAGAACCCAATCCACCGGCACTGGCTCTATGATGTCACAATCCATCTCAGATGTGTTGAGCTATTTATAACAGTGTAGCATTCAGTTATGCGGGTGCAGCTCTGAGCATATTGGCACTGACTCTATGACGTGAGAATCCAAGTTCTGGAATACTGGTACTATGCTGTAAGAGGCAAAGAATGTTTGTTCAGGTCTAGGCTTGTGTGCTGGACAAAGCTGCTATTCACTCAGTGTACAGTCACTGCATACTGTTTGTCTTAACTCTAAGTTTGGATCTCTCACTTGAGTCTTTCTTGAAAGAAACGGTGGGAGGGATAGTGCATTCTGGACACACATCTGAGCCGCCAACCCGACTTATTCCCCTAAATTAAAGTCAAACTGTATGCTGTGTCGTAGGAACACTTGCGTCTTTATTTAAACAAATACCTTCCTATGGAGAATTCCCTATTCTGAGGTCGCGAAGTTCATGATCACCGGATTTCTCGAGAAGTCCGCAAGTGCCCCCAGCCGCGGGATCCCCTCTTAAGAGCCAAGTCGACCTTGAGTTGTGCCATCACGTACCAGTCACAGCTCCGTTCAAGCAGAAACCACATGCGTACTCCCGACTTGAAACTCTAATGTGAAGTGGAGTACAGAAATTTCGATTCCCAGCGCTAGTATGCTTTTGAGAGAGCACTGCAGCTACTGCCTGCATGACACGAGTTAAAATTATAGGAAACATGAAAAATGCAGGAACCATCCTTGTGCTTTAACGCATATGAGAGGGAGTCAAAATCCACATAAATTGGAAATGGCCTATAACCCACACGTACTTTCTGTATGGAAACTGAAAAATCTAGAGATGGTCATTAATGGAAACTTGTGCAATGGCTCTTAAGTAAAAAAGAAAAGTACTAAGCTCGTATAATTCACTACAAAAATTTGTGCGTGGAATGGAAGGTGGTTATTTCATTGGCAGTAACGTAAGCAATCATCACAGAGCCATCAAACACGCGAACTTACATGTACCATGTGTGTAACAGTAACATTTCAGTATGAAACATGCTTAAATTTATTTACAAGACAAATCGTACACGGCCAAAACACAGCAAATAAATATTATGGGAAATTACGATATTTTCCACAAGAACAGTGTTCAATATCATACTAGTACACGACATTTCAAGAAGAAAAACGGAACCGTCGTCTCCATGCACCTCCAATTGACGCCTGACGACTCTAGCACCGCCAGCGAAACGCCACACGCCGCTGCCTTCGCCTGGTGAAAGGACTATGAACGCTACACCTCGAGAGTTCAAGTAGAGACCTTACAGCATATCGCCCAGTCATGTCCAGCAGGGAAGAACGCAATGCATCAGTGTACATGGGTGGCTTGAAAAGTTCTCGGAATCACCACGAGAGGTCAGCGCTAGCGCAACATGTTCTTCACGTGATATTCTTTGGACTGTTCCCGTAAACACGTGCCACGTCAGTGCCCTTGGAAGAGAGCTGTGGCGGTGACGTAGCTCTGTTATTTTTCCCCCTTAGTGATTTGCGAAGATGGAAAAATCGAGATTCGAGCAGTGATTAAGTACTTCGTAAAGAAAGGTATGAAAGCAAAGGACATTCATGCCGATTTTCAGAATACACTGGGGCACTCTGCTCCTTCAAATTCAACTGACGCAAGTGGACAAATGAATTTAAATTTGGTCGGGAGAGCTTAGATGATGATCCGCGCAGTGATCGGCCAATATGTGTGACTATTGCAGAAATCATTGAGAAAGTGCACGACTCTTCACTCGCGCCCGGACACATGTGCCATCGCCATGACAATTGCACGAACTAAGGTATGAATTTTTGTCACGCCCCACTTATTCACCTGATATGGCTCCATCAGACTTCCATCTCTTCCCAGGATTGAAAATTTTTTTGGTGGACGATGATTCACTTCAAATGAAAAACTGATAGTTGGAGTTGACCATTTTCCTGGTTTGGAAGGGAGATCAAGGAACTGGAACATCATTGGAACAAGTGCATTAATCTACAAGGAGACTACATTGGAAAATAAAAAAAAGGTTATGTGATGTAAGTACTTGTTTTCTATTCCGTTTCGAGAACTTTTCAAACCACCCACGTACATACTCTGCGGCTCACGGGACTCGACACCGACTGCCAGCCTGAGAGGGGTGTGCTGTGGACAACTCGCCTCCGACAACTCACAGTGCACTTCAGTCGCAGTGGACTGTGGTTAGGGTACAGAAGGGTGCCCCGCATCACATCGAAACAATTTTGAAACCATCGAATATAGTAACGGTTTCAAAGAATATTGTAATGCCTACACTGGATCTTGTTCTGAAATCTGCAAATATATTAGAAAACAATCGATTTTCATGTAAATCAGAGGATTTCTACATCAAAATTTATCTCATCACTATATCAAATCTACTCAGCAAATGGCACATGATAGCAATCACATGATTGAATTTCATGTCAAATGGTTCCCAGCTCACCATGTGTTCCACACTGCACACATGACATCAGACATCTCCTTTGTGCTACAGATCAAAAACCACAACTACCACAAGGGCACTTGTTAATGTTTCGAAGAAATCTAAGCCTTCTGTCCACTTCTCATGTACTTTACGAAACCGAAGAATGATTGAAATCTAACCACTCTATGGATTGAAAAACCTTGGTATTCATTCCAATGACCTCAATGTTGGCAGGGCATTAAACCCAATCTTCCTTCCTTCCTTTCCTGCATCTATCACTAACGTTTCTTAAGACTCTGTTAACGTAATGTTTATGTAGAGGCCACCTGACTCTTTAATCAGGCACTTTAAAAATTTGGTAAGTTGACTACAAGGTCATAAGCAGTTTTGTAGTCAGTGTAATCGAGTTCCATGCAGTCTATATGTAAGTTAGCCATTATAGCAAACAAACTGTTGTTAATTTAAGTTATTCCACCAGTTTAAAAAAAATCTGGAAACTACTTCCCAGCTTCCGTATGCAAAATGTGGGCTTCTTATAACACCTCATGGACATTGTTACACAGTCCACATCTCCATGCTGTGCATATACATCAGATGTCCCTACAGGGTTTGTAAATGGACACAGCTGACATGCATACAGAAAATCACTGAACATATACCAAGTAACGTGTTGCAGTATTACCCACTGAATTATCACATTAAGGTGTTCCCATGTCTGATGTAGATCCAAAGCCATGGCAACAAGGAAACTGGCAGCTCCACACACATTTTGACAAATATAGGTGCCCTATTCAGTCCAATCATAAATCTGACATGATATTCTGTACTTTGCTCATGTGGTGCCATCACAGGTCTGTATTTAAAACTGACCAGAAGTCAGGAATGCTAGCTTTATGTTCCAACACATTCTGATAGGATAACCAAAAGAGGAGTTTATATCACACACACACAGATTTTTCTATAGCCTATCTCATTTCTTACAATATTTCCCCTATAAGCTATGTTTATTTTTCTTACAATTTTAAACATCTTTTCACTGCCTCAACTGAAATCTACCTTCTTGACAGTCGAATTTGTTGCAGACTCTTCCCACCACTGCACAAATATGGTAGGAAAATACTTTGTAATAGCCATATGTTGGAAGAAACTGCGAGAAACTGTACCAGGAAACCTATCTCTTAGACCTTTCATTTCATGACAATACAAGTACTGTGTTTGTTTTGCATATTATTTATAAAATACTTAAAGATTTGTTTTACAATATTACATGGCACACATGGGAGTACTACTCATCTAACTTACAAGATAAAGTGCACTGGTCACTGTCATTATTGTTGGGGCTATAGCACACTTCAATGAGATAGGCCCATTGCCGGCTAGTACCTGCAGAGGAACATCATATAAAATCAATACACTGCTATGTGCTTTACTGTTTTACATTCCAGGTGCTTGAAAAATTTGTCTGTAGACTTGAAACAGTTATTGGGGTGGGAGTAGGACATCTACAACTTGCGGATGGATAGTGCTTCTGGTTTAGACAGGCCCATGCTGGTCACTACCCATAGGGTAACAATATAAGGAGATGTTGACTAAAAATAGCATGCTTCGTCAAAGCAAAGTCTGGAAACACTTCTATGTGTCCTCTAATGTGTCACAGAGCCTGTTGGGAACCAGTTCTGCATCTTTCTCCAATATATCTGATGCTGCAACTGCTGAGTTGATTTCAGATTTGTTGTAGGAATTACGTATGTTATTGTAACACTAGATGTGGACTTATATTAGGGGAATAAGTTGGAGTGGCAGCATGTGTTTCTTTAAGGACCCAAGGTGAGAGATCCAAACTTAAGAGTTAAGGGAAGCAGTACGTAGTGACTGTACCCCACTCAGTGAATAGTACCTCAGAGAAACATGTCAAGTAGAACATCCTTTGTCCAGCAGACACACTTGGATCTGCACAAACATCCTCTGCCACTTATGTCAGAGTGCCAGTATTCCAGAACTTGTATTCTGACATCACAGAGTCAGCGCCAGTATGCCTAGAACTGCACCTGTATAACTTCATTCTACACTTTTATAAGTAGCCTGACATGTCTGAGCTGGATGATGACATCATAGAGCCATTGCCCGAGGTCCATCAGAAAGACAGGCCATGGCGGGTATGTCACAGCACATGAAACTGCAGATCTGACAAGTGCCAGCAGTCAACACTGGCAAGGAGCGAGTAACTATTTTAGATGGGTTTAAAAATTCTCGACTGCACATTTACATGCATGCAAGCTCTGAATTGCAAATGACAAAGGTAAGACATTTAGCAGTTACCTTTTCTGATGGTTCCAAGCACTATGCGACTTAACATCTGAGTTCATCAGTCCCCTAGACTTAGAACTACTTAAACCTAGCTAACCTAAGGACATCACACACATCCATGCCCGAGGCAGGATTCCAACCTGTGACAGTAGCAGCAGCGCGGTTCTGGACTGAAGCGCCTAGAACCACTCGACCACCAGGGCCGCCAGTTACCTTTTCAATTACATATTGATTTCCTGTGGGCTTTGCATGGTACTGAGTGTTCACGAAGTATGGTGGACGAGCCGACTAGTATGATGTCACAACTTTGTTGCAGGACCCGTGTATCTTGTTGGCCCCAGCCATTGATAGTATTCCAAGTTTTGGATTCTGACATCATAAAGCTATGCCAATATACTATGGTCGTCATGTTCCACAGCCATCTTGGATTCTGACATCATACTACGGTTGTGCCACTGTTCCAAGTTTCAAATTATGAGATCAAAGAGCCAGGGTCAGTACTCCAGGTCAGCCAGTGTAACAATGCACTTGGATTCTGTGCCAGTTTATATTCATGGTGACAACCCTGCTTCCATAAGAAACACACTAGCACAGTAGGGCATGGTTTTGAATTTGCCACTATTTTTGAATTTCCCATTTTTGAATACCCTGCCTTTTTCTAATTTCCTACGATTTTTTTTTAATTTTCTGCCATTTTAAACATAGAGCAAGGGGGCCTTGTCAAACATTTAAAGGGGGGGGGGGGGTGATGGTGGAGGGGTGGAGAATGCCCTTTCCTCATCAATGACACTTTGCACCAGAAACAGCCCAGAAAATTACTGATATGTTAATCTGGATTTGGCAATGTTCATAATTGAGGGTGACTGGATGCCCTTCCTTTAGCCACCCCCATTCCACCCCTTTGAATGGAAATTTGTATGTCTTCGTGCAGTGGAGATGTGGAAGTGGAAGAACATTTTAGAAATTTTTGTGGATCGTGTAACTGAGGAGGGATGTGGGAGCCAGTGTATTCGATTCACAAACGTCAGGTCAGGGCACAGGCAGGAATACAGCATAACTGGTTCCAAATGGCAGTTGCTATAAGCACATAGAGGTGCTCTGCATTTGAAGAAATCATGTATCCTGCAAATTAAATCTCTCACATGTTTATGTAGAATTTGTAGCTTACCAACATCATCAGCATTGACATGTCACTGTAGAGGGAATAAAAATTCACTAAATATCTCGCTATGGTCATGTTCACAGCAGAGTGCTAAGATCACTACTCATTGGCTGCCAAATAGCGAGTGCATGACATCAGCTGCACAGAACGAGCCTAACCTCGACTGTCTTTGTCTGTGACCCCAAATGTAGTCACGAGAAGCCACTTAAAAACCACATCCAGGCTGGCCAGCACAACATCTCTCATTGTTAATCCACCCGGCAAGTTCAATCTGGGACCCACATGCCTACTAGAATCCCAGATGCAGTGTTCTAACAAGCACAGCTATCTGGGCAGGTTGAAACTATTGCCTTATATAATGGCAGCACTTCATTTAATATATGGTAGACAAAAATAAGAACATATTTAACGTGAGATGTTACAAGCATGTACACAGTAGCCTACTAGGAACAGTAACTTGCTGGATTTGCTTTCTTCATGATTCAACATGGGCCATAAAAATCAAAAGTGCACTGGACAAAAAAATTAGTCACCCCCATCAGAAATCATAGTAATACTATGGAACACCAGTTCTATATTTTTTGGAGGCCTCAATGTGGTAGTGAAGAGTGTTAACAAATTTCTTTAATAATACCACATAGAGATGAAGCCACTCATGATTAGAGCCCATGAAGCTACCAAATTGTGGGGATACTGATTAATACATTTCACTCAATGTTCCAAATAGGTAAATACGTTTCCTATGGGATTAAGAGAGGGTGACATAATACGCCAGCCATATTGCAATACGTTGGCCCAGCATTTATTAAACCAGGAACATATACATGGAGCCCTGTGAAACTGACTTTTAAAATACAGCAATATATCAATGAGAATGTTTAAATATATTTAAAAACAAAGATGATGTGACTTACCAAATGAAAGTGCTGGCAGGTCGACAGACACACAAACAAACACAAACATACACACAAAATCCAAGCTTTCGCAACCAACGGTTGCCTCGTCAGGAAAGAGGGAAGGAGAAGGAAAGACAAAAGGATATGGGTTTTAAGGGAGAGGGTAAGGAGTCATTCCAATCCCGGGAGCGGAAAGACTTACCTTAGGGGGAAAAAAGGACAGGTATACACTCGCACACACACACATATCCATCCACACATACACAGACACAAGCAGACATTTGTAAAGGCAAAGAGTTTGGGCAGAGATGTCAGTCGGGACGGAAGTACAGAGGCAAAGATGATGTTGAAAGACAGGTGAGGTATGAGCGGCGGCAGATTGAAATTAGAAATTAGCGGAGATTGAGGCCTGGCGGATAGCGAGAAGAGAGGATATGCTGAAGGGCAAGTGACCTGACTCCATCAACCTCCTGACCCCACCGACACCCCGCACCCCTACCTTCTACCTTCTCCCTAAAATTCACAAACCCAATCATCCCGGCCGCCCCATTGTAGCTGGTTACCAAGCCCCCACAGAACGTATCTCTGCCTACGTGGATCAACACCTTCAACCCATTACATGCAGTCTCCCATCCTTCATCAAAGACACCAACCACTTTCTCGAACGCCTGGAATCCTTACCCAGTCCGTTACCCCCAGAAACCATCCTTGTAACCATTGATGCCACTTCCTTATACACAAATATCCCGCACGTCCAGGGCCTCGCTGCGATGGAGCACTTCCTTTCACGCCGATCACCTGCCACCCTACCTAAAACCTCTTTCCTCATTACCTTAGCCAGCTTCATCCTGACCCACAACTTCTTCACTTTTGAAAACCAGACATACCAACAATTAAAGGGAACAGCCATGGGTACCAGGATGGCCCCCTCGTACGCCAACCTATTCATGGGTCGCTTAGAGGAAGCCTTCTTGGTTACCCAGGCCTGCCAACCCAAAGTTTGGTACAGATTTATTGATGACATCTTCATGATCTGGACTCACAGTGAAGAAGAACTCCAGAATTTCCTCTCCAACATCAACTCCTTTGGTTCCATCAGATTCACCTGGTCCTACTCCAAATCCCATGCCACTTTCCTTGATGTTGACCTTCACCAGTCCAATGGGCAGCTTCACACGTCCGTCCACATCAAACCCACCAACAAGCAACAGTACCTCCATTATGACAGCTGCCACCCATTCCACATCAAACGGTCCCTTCCCTACAGCCTAGGCCTTCGTGGCAAACGAATCTGCTCCAGTCCGGAATCCCTGAGGCATTACACCAACAACCTGACAACAGCTTTCACATCCCGCAACTACCCTCCCGACCTGGTACAGAAGCAAATAACCAGAGCCACTTCCTCATCCTCTCAAACCCAGAACCTCCCACAGAAGAACCACAAAAGTGCCCCACTTGTGACAGGATACTTTCCGGGACTGGATCAGATTCTGAATGTGGCTCTCCAGCAGGGATACAACTTCCTCAAATCCTGCCCTGAAATGAGATCCATCCTTCATGAAATCCTCCCCACTCCACCAAGAGTGTCTTTCCGCCGTCCACCTAACCTTCGTAACCTCTTGGTTCATCCCTATGAAATCCCCAAACTACCTTCCCTACCCTCTGGCTCCTACCCTTGTAACCGCCCCCGGTGTAAAACCTGTCCCATGCACCCTCCCACCACCACCTACTCCAGTCCTGTAACCCGGAAGGTGTACACAATCAAAGGCAGAGCCACGTGTGAAAGCACCCACGTGATCTACCAACTGACCTGCCTACACTGTGATGCATTCTATGTGGGAATGACCAGCAACAAACTGTCCATTCGCATGAATGGACACAGGCAGACAGTGTTTGTTGGTAATGAGGATCACCCTGTGGCTAAACACGCCTTGGTGCACGGCCAGCACATCTTGGCACAGTGTTACACCGTCCGGGTTATCTGGATACTTCCCACTAACACCAACCTGTCAGAACTCCGGAGATGGGAACTTGCCCTTCAGCATATCCTCTCTTCTCGCTATCCGCCAGGCCTCAATCTCCGCTAATTTCTAATTTCAATCTGCCGCCGCTCATACCTCACCTGTCTTTCAACATCATCTTTGCCTCTGTACTTCCGTCCCGACTGACATCTCTGCCCAAACTCTTTGCCTTTACAAATGTCTGCTTGTGTCTGTGTATGTGTGGATGGATATGTGTGTGTGTGCGAGTGTATACCTGTCCTTTTTTCCCCCTAAGGTAAGTCTTTCCGCTCCCGGGATTGGAATGACTCCTTACCCTCTCCCTTAAAACCCATATCCTTTTGTCTTTCCTTCTCCTTCCCTCTTTCCTGACGAGGCAACCGTTGGTTGCGAAAGCTTGGATTTTGTGTGTATGTTTGTGTTTGTTTGTGTGTCTGTCGACCTACCAGCACTTTCATTTGGTAAGTCACATCATCTTTGTTTTTAAATATATTTTTCCTTCGTGGAATGTTTCCTTCTATTATAACCAGAATGTTTAAATAAATATACCTGAAGGAGTGGTCCCAACAATGGTAAGAGAAACACCTCCATGCTGAACTACACAATCCACATACTGTGGGTTAAACACTCAATAAGACTTCCACATTTTGAAAACAGGCAAATACTCTGGTCATTTAGTGTCAATACTGAATAGTAGAAAGCATTATAAAACTGACCAAAGTGGAGAAAATCTTGGTCAGTTGAAGCATTCTTAGGAATTAATCATAATAATATACCTTTTTCCACAATTGTTAAAAAAAGAACCTGATAATTGTAATATATATATACTTCATTTTCAGTATCAAACATGTAAACTGTACTCCATTTTTATACTTTGTTTTTGTGCAGTTTTGTACAAAAAAACTAAAGGATTAATACATAATGAGGTTGCACTTATTTGCACATTTTCCCTCCTCTTTTCCTTGGAACTACTTTCCTTTAATTATTCCATGTTCCAAATAATGCATCTACTTCAAGTCTGCAGTGACCGGCTGGTAAATGTATTATAAGCACCACTAATGCTACAACCAATGGGCTTTTTATTTTTTTATGTAGTTCCAATTATTAACCCACTACTCATACAGATGAAACATCTCTCCAGCAGCAGCCAGCACACACTTTCACATATCAGGTGTCTTACTGCTTTAACTGTAAATCATGTGCATTAATTACTGCAAATGTTTGACAGCTGAAAATGTTAAGTGTTCTAACTAGTCAATAATGTTAGTCACAAATGTTGTATCTGAATGTGCTCCAATGAGCTGTTTTGTGTGTTTTATAATTTATACATATGGTTTACCAATTATTTCACATAAAACTGTGTTGATTCCAGGCAAATTAAACAGTATGAGATGATAACCGAAGATATGATGAGGATAAATGTGATGTATTTCTGGTGTTTACTGACTACAGCAGAGCAACAGGCTGCAATATGTTCCAATAATATTAAACTCTTTTCTCTGACATATTAGTTGGAGTGTTATGTCATTATTGTACATTATAAATATGCAGATGTTATGTGACACTTTATTACTATGTATCTCATTTATAGACAGTGAGAAAGCTGGCGTATCTCGTTGAAACAGTAATTTAGCAACTCCGTGTTGACATGGTTCTACAATGTATAAAGTAGAATAGTCCATAAATGTCATATAGTTATTCCAAAAAATTATCAGTGTAATTTTACACCAATTACGTGTACATATGGTGAAATGTGAAGTGTGGTATCTACCAGGTGAAATTCTGGATCCATCTGCATAGTGACCCTTGTGTATGCCATTAGCGACTGTTGTTTGTTCCTTGCTATCATTATATGGCACATCTGCCCCTGGAACTATTTACCAGTTTAAGATCTCTGAACAATTATTATATATCTATCTGAAATGAGTATGTCCAGATTTCTTTTCTTTTACCTAGTTCATGTTATCCTATTATTTTTACTCACCTTCGTTTCCCTACAACCGAAGTCTCTCATTACGTTCAAATTTTCATCTCCCTTAATAAACTGAATAACTTTGCTTAGCACATCATAAATTCTTTAAAGCTCTTCATTATCTTCAATATAAATAGGGATATACACTTGAACTATGTGAGTTTACTGTGGTGGGTCTAGGCTTTTATCTGTCTTGGCTGTGATAATTCTTTCAATATGCTGTTCATTTTGTTATCATAAAAAGAAATCTGGCATTCCACGAGCAGGAGTGTGGAATGTTAGATTACTCAACTAGGTAAGTTCTATAATTTCAAAAGAGAAGTAAATAATTGAAATTAGGTTTAGTGGGAATTAGAGAAACGCACTAGCAGGAAGAAAAGGATTTGTGGTGATGTGAGTACAAGATTAAAAAAAGAAGGGTGTAGCTGTCATTGTCCTAAAGATTGGTTTGAACAACAGTGCTTTAATGGGTATGGTCCCATTAGAGGTGGTACACCATTGCCTTCCTCTGATCTCCGAACAGATGTACTCACAATTATGGGGGTCCTACAGTTTAACATAGATTTCAAACCAATGTGCAACTAGGCAATTTTCACATTGATAAGTGCTCCCAAAAGTGAAAGAAGTTAAAAGAGACATAAAAAACCTAGGAATGACAATAGATTGAAGCTGAGACTTTGCAACCCATAGTTTGGCACTTTACCACAGCAATAAAGCAAATAGGGGAAAAACACAATCAGGATTCATAATGAATAACAGAACAGAAATGCTGGTAAACTAATATGATAAGCATAGTGAAGACATTATCACGACCAATGAAGACACAAAGCTAAGACCCCCCAATCCCCAAGTAGTAAAAGGGATTACATGTATCAGCATCCAAGATGATGAAAAGATTGGGTAAAATAATGATAAAATCTAAGAAATTATTCAGTTCATTAAAGGAGATGACAATTCAACTGTAATTTGATAGTAGGAATGAGAAGAAAAGGAAAAGTAGTACAACAAGGACATGGGCTGGAGGAGAAGAAGAAAGGAAGAGAAGCCACCTGGTAAACATTTGCACAGAGCACAATTTAACCACTGCAGACAATCAGTTTAAGAATCAGAAAAGAAAGTTGTAGAGGTGGGAAAGGCCTGTGGACCCCACAAGGTTTTAGATGTATTGTATAACAGTGAGGCAGAGATTATGAATTCAGATTTTAAACTGAAAAACATTACCAGAACAGACGTAGATTCTGGCCATAATTTATTGGTCATGAAGTACAGATAAAAACTGCAGAAAGATGGGAAACTAAGGAGATAGGGTGTGGATAAATTGAAAAGAACAGTGGTCACAAGAGTTTCAAACAGAACAGGAAGAAATGGTTGACTGAAACAGGAGGAAGAAATACAATAGGAGACACATGGAAAGGTTTAAGAAACACAATAATGAAGGCAGCAGATGATCAGATAGACAAAAAGACAAATCCTAGAACAAATCCTTATATAACACATGAGATGCTGAACATATCTGGTGACAGAAGAAAATACTTTTAGAAAATGGTGCTGGCAGCAAAGAATACTGTTAAAAAAAGAAATTGATAGAAAGTGTAAAATGGCAAAACTGGCATGGCAGTGGGATAAACATGCTGTAGTATGCCTGACTATGAGAAAGACAATGCCATGTACAAGAAAATTACAAAAACCTTTGTAGGAAAGAAATGCAGCTGCATAAATATCAAAATCTCACATGGCAAACAAGTACTATGCAAAGAAGGGAAGGCTGAAATGGGGAAGGAATCTGTAGCAGAGATAAACAAGGGAATTAAACTTACCATGTATATCAAAGGAAAATTCAGTTCATAAAATTAATAAATTATGAGACAGATCTCTGTCTACCCTCTTCCTTCATCCTCTCTACAAGTGAGTCTCTTCATCGTAACATTAGTGTGACCTGCCCACCCTTTTCTTTCTGTTTCCTCCTCAACAAGGCAACTACTTGCTCCAAAAGCTAAGAAGAGTGTCACTTTAATGTGTCTAATTTGACACACTATGCCTCTTGTGGATATTTGAGAACTTACTGACTAGAAAATCTGTCTCACACTTTATTAAACTTATTGTGGAAAGAAAAAAGGAAGTAAATGATGATGAGATAGCAGAAGTCACCCTGAGAGAAGGATGTGACATCACTGAAAGACTTAAGTCAAAGCACTTTGGGCAGATGATGTGCCCTTAAAATTATTCAGAGCCTTTGGTGAACCAGCCATGACAAATCTGTTCCACCTGGTATCCAAGATATAGGAGACAGGCAACATGCACTCAAACTTTGAGAAAAAGTAATAATCCCGGCACCAAACAAGTCAGGAGTGTATATGCATTAGCAAATCATCAGCTTAATAAATCATTGTTGGAAAATGCTAATTCAAATTATTTAGTGAAGAATGGCAAGACTGGTAGAAGCCAACCTTGGATGAGTTCGGTTTGGTGTCAAGAGAAATGTAAGTACATGTGAGGTAATACTGACCTTACAACTTATGTTAGAAGATGGATTGAAGGACAGCAAACCTACATTTTAGCATTTGTAGTTTTAGAGAAAGCTTTTAATAATGTTGAGGAATAAAAAACAGGTGTGGGTGAAAGGTTATCTACAAGTTGTACACAATATAGGCTCAACTCAGTGTCACAGCACACGAAAGGGAAGGGGGAGTGTGGGAAGAGTAGTTCAGATGGGCATGGGACAGCACTGTAAGCTGTCCCCCAGTTAATTTGATCTGTATGTTGAGCAACCAAAGAAAAGAACTAAGAAAGGTAATTACAGATTGAAGAAAATAAATAAAATCTTTTAAGATTCGGCAATGATACTGTAATTCTCTCTGAGATGGCAAAGAACTAAAGTATCAGTTTAAACCATTAAAAACTCTGTTTCAGATTAACCACGATTTAAACAGAGTTTGAAAGACTTGTTGATAGGCAACTCCTCCTACTCTATAGGTAAATATCTTAACAAGGACTGTTAGACCAGCTTTAGTAAAAATGTCTGTTAGATTACAGTTTTTACAGCACTTGGTCACAGCAGTCAAGATTAAGTATTTTGTAAATGATAAATTATTAAAAGTGCATAACAATGTTTCATTCTGACAGTGTACTAATTCTGTAAATATTAGCTGTTCCAGTTTACTGTAATGTATTCACCTCTTTTGACAATCTCCCGAGAAATTATCAAGGTACTAAGTATTGTATTCAAATGTTTTATGTTTTTTATACTTTATGACATGTTCCACACCCATGAGAATCTAATTTTTGGGTCTATAGAAACTGAATCTAATCTAACCTTAATAGAATGGATAGTGTCTCTTAGAGAGTATATGGGAAATGGTAACAAAAGTAAAACAAGGATAATGGAATGCAGCCAAATTGGAAACAGACATTAAACGAGGTACGTGAGATATGCTGTCTAGCAGTGTGATAACTGATAATGGCTAATGTATATAGGATACAAAATGCAGACTGGCAATAGCAGAAAAAGAGTTTCTGTAAAAGACAAATGTTTTAACATGTAACGTAAGTGTTAAGAAGTCTTTTCTGAAAGTATTTGTCTGGAGTAAAATCTCATACGGAAGTGAAGTGTGAGCAATGAGCACTGCAGTCCTGAAGAAGTTTTTGGTCTGTGATGCTACAGAAGAATACTGATGATTACATGGGTAGATAGAATAACTAATGAAAAGGTACTAATTTGAAATGGGGATAAAGTTGATTAAAATAAAGGATCAGGCTTGACTGGATGTCAAGTGGATGTAGGATGCAATAGTTTAGTCACAGTATTTCACTCACATTGCTGTTTTCTTAACCATTATGAGACCTCTATTTGATTTTGCATTAATAACCCTGTACTCAGCTGATCGCAAATTTTCTTTTTGCAGCCACATTTCATGAACTGCCTCTGCAGCTTCATCCTCTTTATTTCTGTATCCAAGTTCCCTAAATTATCTCCCCAATTAAGGAATGCAACATTCCATGCTATGACCTATAGATTGGCAGTTCTCTGGTGATATCTTTCTGAAAATGTCCCAGCTGGAGATCCTAATGGAGAATTTTTTGTACCTCCAGAATTTTTTATAAGAAGATGCCAGCATCATTAAACTGAACAGTGGCATTTCAAGTCCTTGGGGAGTTTAACGACTGTAGCTCCTTTTTGCTTTCAGCTGCCTGCAGTACGGAAAAAGGAAGGCCATGTTGCTAAGGAGATCAGTTAATCAGACTATTGCCTCTGCAACTACTTAAGTCTGTTGCTTCTTCTTCTTCTTCTTCTTCTTCTTCAGGAACCATGTGTCAGTCTGGCCTCTCCACATAAATCCTCAAATGTGGATGCACCCACCATTTGGTTACCTGTATCACTGACATGCATACACCACCCCATCATGGCTAAGTCCATGCTCTGTGGACATTCTGATGATTACTTTGTAGTATCAACCACATTGGAGGTGATCTCAGAATCTAAACACAGCTGTTCTCCTTATCACAGAAGTTTATTTGACCAGGTCACATAAATATAAACAATGATTACTAGATTCAGTGAAATTAAATGGCCATCTTCAGATCATTTGTATTAATGAAAATAGTATGTCTCCACATTTCATAGTTGGTCAGACTGGTATTTTTTCCCTGAAGGCCTCACTTGTTAAAACTTTGATGTAATTTAAGAGTCACACTGGATCTCTGTATTCTAATGGTATTTCTGCAACAACTTACCTTATATAGAGTGGTTAAAGTGCATGTATGGAGTCAGTAGCTCTTCCACTGCATGCAGGAGAGAAACGGCAGGTAGAAGATGTGGAATGAACTGCAAGGTAAAAACAAATGGTTCAGTTGGTAAAGCATTTTCCGTAACGACACAGGACTGAGATTTGACCCAACTCTGCTCACGAGATTGATTCTACATTTGCTTTCTGCAAGCTACAATCTGTTTTAACTAACGTCAGGGAAATATTCTGGAAGTCTAAGTGGCTGATTGCTGATTCTCATTTCTTATAGATGTGACTTTTCTAATGATATGTTATATTACTTTTATACAAAAATTCATGTAGCCACATACCCTTCAGATCTCTGCAATAATGTTTCTAACAATCTTATCGTACTACATCTATAATCATTAACTCCTCATTCTCCTTGATTATTCATAATGGTTGCTCATCAAATATAATACTTTTGACGGAAAAGTTTTCAAAGAAACTGCCAATATTTCTAGGAAAGTATAACAGTTACCAAATTCTTCATAGACTGTCCACTAGTCAAGATGAAAAATTTATTGTGACAGTGTTACACCAGAAAGGAGAGAAGATTATGGTTTCCATTCTGACAGCAACATGGTCATTAGAGTTGGACACAAGCTAGCATTGGAGAAGCAAAACAGTCATGCCCTTTCAAAGGAACTATCCTGGAAACCATATTAAGTTACTTAGAGAAATCCTGGAAAACCTAGACGGCTTGATAGGGGTTTGAACTAGCATCCTCCCCCATGCAACCCCCTCCCCCCCCCCCCTTTGCCACCCACCCGAGCCACCTTACTTTGGGTGTTACACATGGACAATAACAATGAAATATCTGTTTCTTGCTTTGATACTTTCTAGCATATTATGGTCTAAAAGAATTTTTGCAATTAATTTTACAAGAAATTGATCAATAAGTAACGTCCGAAGCAAAATTATATTTTGCTGATTCCTTATACTCTGGGAATTCATCATATTTCTGTTTCTCACTGGGTGATCACCATAACAAAATATCTAAATCCTAACATCATATCTATTGTGGTTGCAAACACAACCTAATGCAAATTATAAGTTTTTTGTTCTCTTAACCTTGTCACTGGTTTAGTAAGTTTCCCACTAAAAATTATTATTCAACAATTGCCTGTCTTCCATTGTGAAAGATATGAAACAAACTGAAGCATACATGTACAGACGAAAGAAATTTTTAAAAAGTAATTCCATAGACGGCATTAACAATTGACTATTGTTAAGTCACAATATTCTGTCTGAGCTTGACATAATGTGACCCTAAAAGGAGAGTGAATACAGGCTTTCTCGCCTAGTTGCACTGATGAATCCTTCTCTGGAAAGCAGGTGAGTAATATATTCATTTTGGAGTGATATTTCAACAAGTTTCTTACTTATCTTCACCATAGGTCTTTGCGCAGATCTAGAAGCAGCCCTTCCTAAACAGCTCTGTAACATGTGCTTCTAAGATGTTCACTTATTGTTTGACAACTCTGTCTTTCAACATTACATACTCTCTAAAGAAAGATAATAAAATTTCCCAACATGTAACAAAGAATATTGATGCTGGAATTCACACAAGCATAAATTTACTGTGCATAGCACTCAGTATTATTTGTGGCTACTGGTCATTTCCTTGGAATGAGAACTTCGCTGTTTCAAGAAACCTGAAGTTTCAAAAACAAATTATATAATCTCAGGCAGTAACTAACAAGTCAGTAAAAGGAAGAATTTGGCCTATCAACCAGACATTGGCTATGATCTGTGAAATAAAGATGAATCGGGATGTGATGTCATTCGTACAGAGATACAATAGCCATTCTTGTTATGGTGGGTATATTACACGTACTGAATTTTGATGAATGGTTTATGTTCAACATTTTGATTTCATATGTCATTGTAGATGGGTGGTATCAGCAGGTTTAACATTTCACAACAAAGAGAATGCTGTCCACTTACAGCTAGTAGTGAGGCAGTTAACCGGCATATAAATGTCCAACCTATTACTGACTGTTTGAGTCTTACCATCAGTGATAACCACCACTGCACAATCTATTCTGCCTGCTGGACTCATAGTACCCTAATATATATATCATATCTTTATTTCCAAAAACGTAACACAGTCTTTGTCCTAAGTCAACACATATTTCTTTAAAATAGTGAACATGATCAAGGATACATTTGATACACGTACACTAAGTGGTAAGCCCAAGACATACGCCAATAAAGAGAATAGCTTTACTAAGCTTACTGTTTATGACTGAGCTATTTACAATAGGACAGTTCTGAATTTTTAAATTGCTGCTTATATTTGTAACACCAATGACATGACATCCCGCTGTCAGTGAACACTGGACTTGTAAAAAGCATCGAGTGCTGAGAGTATAGCTTTTTAGGTGTATAATAATCCTCACATATCTGCCTAACAGTGACTGCCTCCAATGCAAAACATGCACTAAAATAAACTACTGCTTACCATAAACCAGGTAAGAATGAAATCACATAAGATATTACTAGCTCTCACTAAAGAAAGATTTTATTCATACCAAAGGATGTTTAATACTTTAGATGATCTGATTGTACATTGTTAGTGAAACACTGTAAATAATTACACAAAAAACTCCTTTTTCTATGTTGCACAAATTCTTGTGAAACAGGCAAAAAAGTGTTCTCTCTTTTGAAATTACTTCATCTCAATGTTATAATGAGATAGGTCTTCAACTGTCCAACTAACCAATAGAATTATTATTTCCTCCAAGATGATGTCCATCCTACTCAGTGGAAAAAAAAAACCTTTTTTGTTGACAGATTTAGAAAAACAGCAAAAAAGTATATGGAGAATTCGCACATCACAAAATGATGTGAACCATAGTAAATGAATAACATGAGATGAAAAACATTAACCAGATATTTAATAACAGGAAAATATTACCACTAAAATATTATTCAAGTCAAAATTTTAATTAAGCAATATACACAATACAATATGTACAAAAAGTGTACGTAAATTATCAATAAGTAGAAAGTAAATCAGAACTGCAGTTGATCATACAATGACCATGACACAGAAACACACACAAAAGCACGAAGAACTGATGGTGAAAAAAAACTAACAAAACACTTTGACAAATTAATAGTGCAAAAAAACTGTCACCTTGCAAACAAACCTAGATCTCGGCCTATGCTGCAGAGCAACCTGTCACCAAAGCCCAGATCCAGGAATGCAGACACGCACTAGCCACTCACTAGTTATCTCCAATAGGAATGCTTCACTCAAAATACTAATTTCTGTTGTGTTGTTAATTTATTCCCATCAGAATCCTTTAGAAGTCTGAAGAAATAAATGTCTTACATCGATTGAACTAGCAGGTGCTTAAATACAAACGAAAACTATCCCGTGAGAACCTTTGTAGGTAGTTTCTTAATACTTATGAAGTTTGTAGGACCAGATGCAAGTGATGTTCCTCGGAACATATTTGTTCCCTACGTGTTGCTCCTATAGGGATCGCAAAGACAAGATTACACTAATGACAGCACGCTCATATGCATTTAAAGAATCTTTCTTCACGCGATCCATATGTGGGTGGAATGAAGTCCTGCACAATGAGACTTACCCTCTGCCATGCGGTTTGTAGGGAGTAGCTGTAGAAAATTAATCAGCCAAACTGTGGCCAATAGCAGCTTAGGAATTACAGGAAAAACAGCAATCCTAAACGGGTCCTCAAGACCAGGAATAAACGAAGCTGTGAGTTACTACCAGACTAAGTACTACATACTTTAAGCACTTCGTGATAACAATAACTTATTATCAAACACTGATCAATGCTTACGCAAAAAAAATTAAATTGCCTTTTTTGCAGTACGCATTACGCTTTTGACAAGTTCTCTGATACTTCAGTTTTAGCAACTATGCTTCAAAAACATTACTACCGTTATTTTACACAAATGTATCTGTATACTGAACTTTGTTTGTTTCCTATACCAGTACTCGGTGAATATCCAAACAGTATTGCACGACTCCGACATTAGCTGAAATATTTGATATTCGATGCTGTAAATCAAGGCGAAGATTTTATTTTAGCTGTATAAATACTTTTCTGTTACAAATGATGCATATCACCAATCTGAAATTTCCTTCACTCACAAATCCTGACTCTCATGCGACGAAATGTCGTCTGCAGAAGCATGTAAACAATAACACTCCTGCACGCTGCCAACCTCACACCTGTTGTTCTGCGGAATCACCTTCGTCCTCACGAGGCGAAATAAAACAAACGTACCTCTCGTCGGATCTTTAAATAGTTTGAAACTGGGTTCCAGTTATGAAATAAAGAGCACTATAGCGGCAAAACCATCCACATTTCTCACATAGCATTTGTACATCAACGGAACGATTGTGTTATTTTTTCAGTTTTATAACTCGTTATTAGTCTCAGCGATGACATGACATTTACATTTGTTGAAGCAAATTAAGAATTGCTTAAAGTTGGAAGTGTGAAATGTTTACGCACTATAGATAGTTTAATAACCATTTAGGCATCGGCACTTTTATATCAGGAATCTGAAATTCTTTACTATTCAATCCTAGTAATCGATGATAATAAAAAAAACTAATAATGCAAAAATATTAGTTTTCTTTCATTCCTATTTGTTTCTTATTTGGGGGGGGGGGGGTGTAATTCCACAAGAAAACTAGGAAGAAAGCTGCCTTTCATACTATTTTAGACATTTTGTGTTATAACAATATGCTGAGCACAAATATGCGATAGGTAGGGCCTAAATATATATATACACATTGACTATAACCAGACCTCTGTGTTATGCATGTGTAACTTAAGACTTATGAACTGATGATCTTCACAAGATAATGGCGGGTAAAACTTATGAACTGATGATCTTCACAAGATAATGGCGGGTAAAACTTGAAAACAGCTATTTCTTTTTAGCGACGAATTAACATTCAGTCTCCACACTTGGTAGTCTTTGGCCGTCGAACTTGCCTCTCCTCTCGCAGCTCTGGCAGCAGAACTCTTCAGTGGACCATCTGCTGCCAAAATGCTTCTTCATTGAATTTCTGTTCTCACAACAGAGCACTGCTAGTTCTGGTTGATAAATTAATTCAACACTAGGATCATTCGTTAGCTCCTTTTTAGAGGAGGCAAAAACCATGTACAATCAGAACAATTTGCGAAGACAGATTTGTGTTCTCTGATATTTCTGACGAGTTCACATTCAAATTTAAATTTTTTAAGCACATTGTTGACATTACCTCAACTACGAGTCAGAGCTATGTCCCATATGGAAAGAAAATGTAACACACAAATCATTTAACTTTTTTTCCCAAATTTATTCTCATTTTCAATTTTTTTTTTCAGTACAGATGAAATACAGGGTGTTACAAAAAGGTACGGCCAAACTTTCAGGAAACATTCCTCACACACAAATAAAGGAAATATGTTATGTGGACATGTGTCCGGAAACGCTTAATTTCCATGTTAGAGCTCATTTTAGTTTCGTCAGTATGTACTGTACTTCCTAGATTCACCGCCAGTTGGCCCAATTGAAGGAAGGTAATGTTGACTTCGGTGCTTGTGTTGACATGCGACTCATTGCTCTACAGTACTAGCATGAAGCACATCAGTACGTAGCATCAACAGGTTAGTGTTCATCACCAACGTGGTTTTGCAGTCAGTGCAATGTTTACAAATGCGGACTTGGCAGATGCCCATTTGGTGTATGGATTAGCACGGGGCAATTGCCTTGGCGCGGTACGTTTGTATCGAGACAGATTTCCAGAACGAAGGTGTTCCGACAGGGAGACGTTCGAAGCAATTGATCGGCGTCTTAGGGAGCATGGAACATCCCAGCCTATGACTCGCGACTGGGGAAGACCTAGAACGACGAGGACACCTGCAATGGACGAGGCAATTCTTCGTGCAGTTGACGATAACCCTAATGTCAGCGTCAGAGAAGTTGCTGCTGTACAAGGTAACGTTGACCACGTCACTGTATGGAGAGTGCTACGGGAGAACCAATTGTTTCCGTACCATGTACAGCGTGTGCAGGCACTATCAGCAACTGATTGGCCTCCACGGGTACACTTCTGCGAACAATGTGTCAATCGTCATTTCAGTACAAATGTTCTCTTTACGGTTGAGGCTTCATTCCAACGTGATCAAATTGTAAATTTTCACAGTCAACATGTGTGGGCTGACGAGAATCCGCACGCAATTGTGCAATCACGTCATCAACACAGATTTTCTGTGAACGTTTGGGAAAGCATTGTTGGTGATGTCTTGATTGGGCCCCATGTTCTTCCATCTACGCTCAATGAAGCACATTATCATGATTTCATACGGGATACTCTACCTGTGCTGCTAGAACATGTACCTTTACAAGTACGACACAACATGTGGTTCATGCACGATGGAGCTCCAGCACATTTCAGTCGAAGTTTTCGTACGCTTCTCAACAACAGATTCGGTGACCGATGGATTGGTAGAGGCGGACCAATTCCATGGCCTCCACGCTCTCCTGACCTCAACCCTCTTGACTTTCATTTGTGGGGGCATTTGAAAGCTCTTGTCTACGCAACCCCGGTACCAAATGTAGAGACTCTTCGTGCTCGTATTGTAGACGGCTGTGATACAATACGCTATTCTCCAGGGCTGCATCAACATATCAGGGATTCCATGCGACGGAGGATGGATGCATGTATCCTCGCTAACGGAGGACATTTTGAACATTTCCTGTAACAAAGTGTTTGAAGTCACGCTGGTACGTTCTGTTGCTGTGTATTTCCATTCCATGTTTAATGTGATTTGAAGAGAAGTAATAAAATGAGCTCTAACATGGAAAGTAAGCGTTTCCGGACACATGTCCACATAATATATTTTCTTTCTTTGTGTGTGAGGAATGTTTCCTGAAAGTTTGGCCGTACCTTTTTGTAACACCCTGTATAATATATTTGGATATTGACTGCTACTCCATAATTACTGAGAGTAGCCTATACAGTTCAAGAGAAACCAGGTAAGTTTCATTTTGTACTGTGATTTGATGTTCTTTGACACTTCATATACTCAGAAGCAACTGTTCGTGAAATACCTCATTTTTCCCTCAGATCACTAATTATTTTTTTCTAAGTATCATGATTACTTGAAGGTTTTTTGTTTTCAACTCTAGACTTCGTGCTGGTGAATTTGATACTCCATTTGTCCATTTCCCACTCGTCATTTGGCTATGAAAATTCGCCATGCTAATCAATTTGAAATCCTATTTCTACTTCCCCTACTCGTATATCTAGATAAGGTAGACGTTCATGGAGGAATAATCATCATTAAGTAGATGAAAACATAATTAGTTGACGAAAATCTCATTCGTTGAGCATGGTCTACATCGCAGTAAAATAGGCGACTGCTCTGGCCCAGTTCTCACAAGCGTAATAGAACTATCAGTTGTGGTAGTACACTCTAGAAACGGTCAAGATTCTTGTGATCATGTCAGTAACAAGGTGTACAACTCCCAGAGAAACATTTTCGCTAAATTTCTGCAGACTACTTTCGTACACAGGGTGTTAAAAAAGTAATCCATGCTTTGACAGGTTGTAGTATGAAGCAAAACAAGAAAAAAGTTTAGTAAACAATACCTAAGAGGTACGATCTCTTGCTCAACAGAAGAGATGTGTTTACATCATAGCGAATATGAGCAGGTGCTTGGTTCAAATGGCTCTGAACACTATGGGACTTAATTACTGAGGTCATCAGTCCCCTAGAACTTAGAACTACTTAAACCCAACCAACCTAAGGACATCACACACACCCATGCCCGAGGCAGGATTCGAACCTGCGACCGTAGCGGTCGCGCGGTTCCAGACTGTAGCGCCTAGAACCGCTCGGCCACCACGGCCGGCCGAGCAGGTGCTCATAGTTCCTAATGTACCCATTGCAGAGCCCATGTTTACTGGACATTTTTGTATTATTTTCGCCCTTCGGTGTGGCCGTGCGGTTAAAGGCGCTTCAGTCTGGAACCGCGTGACCGCTCCGGTCGCAGGTTCGAATCCTGCCTCGGGCATGGATGTGTGTGATGTCCTTAGGTTAGTTAGGTTTAATTAGTTCTAAGTTCTAGGCGACTAATGACCTCAGAAGTTAAGTCGCATAGTGCTCAGAGCCATTTTTTTGTCTTATTTTCGCCCGTGCTACCACTTCTCATAACATGGAATGGTTTTTTGTAACAACCTTTACATCGTGACAGTACAAGTCCGCTGGAGTGTGAAAATTCGTTCCGGGAATATGATCTCAGATGCGTAAGAGTCACAAATGAGGTATTATTTGAAAATTAGCTAAATTTATGAAATGTATTCGCAACTGTGGAATCTTTTCTGACGTTAGCTGCAATAGGTAAGAAGATATGACCTACCAATAATACATGTAATTACGTATTATAAGCCTCTACGGGCAAAATTATGGTCGTAATTCTGACATTAAATATGTTTGTCTCCATGAAACCCCATGGCGGGAAACCAAGTAACCTTGCGTGCGGACGATGGGGTCGTAGACAGTGAGACATGTGGAAGTTTAGTTCGGTCCCAGAAGCATACTGGCATAGTGGAAGTTGTTAAGGCGACTCCGACAAGCAGGAAATCCGGGTTCGAATCACGGTCCAGCACAAATATTCGTTCCTCCAGTGAGCTCACGGTCCTTTCGTGAGTTCGTGTGTGGCGAGCACGGGGCGCCGAGCTATTGCAGCCTTCCTTCTTTCCCGGGAGGATTTCCTTGGCCTTCCCCTCGTTTCCTGTCCTTGCTCCTTCCCCTTCACCCTCTTATCTCCCTCTCTTGGTGTCCTTGTTTATGTTGGCCCCGCTATCCTCCTAGTTATGTTGGCTTTGCAATTTGGTTTTGTTGCGTAATTACTTCATCCTTTTGACATTCTCTGGTTCTCCTCTAGGGTTTGACCTCCATTACTAAATTTCTATTCCGTAGTGTGAGCCATTTGGGGAAGAGCACCTTACCTAGTGTCTCCGACGTGTACCCTCCTAGTAACTTCCACCTTTTCCTTCACATTGTTGTCTGATGCTAGGGTGCACAGCCGGCACGGTAGACAGCCTGTGTGGTGGGGTCACTATGTACCCTTTTGGTTGAGCCCCCTGAAAACACAGGGATCACACTTCTGATACCTGCGCTGTGACCTCCTCATGTAAGCCTAGGAGTGGTTGGTGGTTGTCCTGGAGCAACGCAACCCCCGGCAATGGCCACCGTGCCAGATGGCCCTTACTGTGGCTGGGTGGCACCCGTGGGGAGAGCCCCTGTTCAGAGTGGGTGGTATCAGGGCGGACGATATGCAAATGAAACGCATATGGGTCCAGAACTCTGGCCGTTCTTTTATGGCCATCTCTTTGCATGGAAATGATTCTTTTAGTGCTGCTCCTTCGGCCTTCCCTTCCATGGCTACCCCCTGGGAGGAGGGTCGTGCTCGTTGGCTAGGGGCAAAATATTTCCCCCACTATCTGGTTTGCACCAGCACTGAGGGGGATACTTTCTCCAATACCAAACCTTTATTTTTTGTGGAACACATTGAAGACAAGTTTGGCGAAGTGGACTCTCTGAGTAAGATGCGCTCATGTTTGTTGTTGATCAAAAGTGCTTTAGCTGCCCAGTCTGCGGCCCTTTGTGCCTGTAACCATCTTGGCACAATTCCTGTGTCCATCACCCACACCAGTCTTTGACTATGGTTCAAGGTGTAATTTTTCATAGTCACCTCATCCTTCAAACCGATGAGGAACTTTGGGACAATCTTGGATGGCAGTGTGTTCAATTTGTTTGGCGTGTTCAGAAGCATCCGAAGGACAATTGCATTGATACTGGTGCCTTTATCCTGGCCTTTGAAGGGGATATCCTCCCTGAGAAGGTCAACATTATGGTTTATTGATATGATGTGAAGCCATACATCCCACCACTTATGAGATGTTTGAAGTGTTTGCGTTTTGGACACATGTCTTCCCTCTGTTCGCAGGCCCCTCTCTGTGGTGACTGTGGACGTCCACTCCATGAGGGGAGTTCCTGTGTTCCCCCTCCTGTGTGTGTTAACTGTCATGGCAATCATTCTCCACGTTCACCGGATTGCCCAGTTTATAAGAAGGAAAAGAAGATACAGGAGTATAAGTCCCTTGATCGTCTAATCTACACTTAGGCCCTTCCTCCCCCTTCCTTACCCCAGTCCCGAACCCGTCTCCACCCCTCTCCCTTGCGGTTGCCTCCCCTGCGGTTCCCACACCCTTCCCACTAGGCGACGCTCCCTCTCCCCAGCCGGAGAAGTGTCCCACTTCTTCAGCTTCTGCTGGCCAAGGGCGCCCTTCCCGGGATCCCCCTTCCCAGCACCTTCCAGGCCAAAGGTCTGCTGCCACACAACGATCATGAGAACAATGGTCTGTGGGCCCCCAGGTCGCATGATCTCTTTCTGTCCTAGATCTTGCTGCAGCTGGCTCCTTTTTGCCGTACAGCCCTCCTCGATCTCAAACAGAAAAGAAGATGAAACACAAGTCCCAGGACAAGGAGCCTCTGGTGTCGCCAGAGATCCTGTCCTCACCTTCACAACCTGATTCTGACCTGTTGTTCATGGATGTCGCCCCCTCCTTGTCGGTGACAGGTGGTGACCCAGCAGCATGACTGGCTTTAGCCTGTTCACCCCATTCGAACCATCGTCCTGTGATTATCCAATGAAATTGTAATGGATATTACCGTAACCTTCCGGAGTTGAAATCCCTTATTTCGTTTTACTCTGCAGCTTGTGTGGTTCTACAGGAATATCATTTTACTGACGATCACTCACTGGCCTTCCGTGGGTTCCGTGCTTTCTGTCGCAATCGGGTTGGCCCCCTGCAGGCCTCTGGTGGCGTTTGTACATTGGTCCGTATGGATGTTGCTAGCGTGTGGATTCCTCTTCAAACAACATTGGAAGCGGTTGCTGTTAGGGTCCACCTGGACTCTGAGGTCACAGTTTGCAATCTTTATCTCCTTCCTGACAGGACTCTTACACCTGCTGCCGTCACTGCCCTTCTTCAGCAACTTCCTCCTCCCTTTCCCCTTCTTGGGGATTTTAATGCTCATCATCCCTTGTGTGGCAGTGCATTTCCATCTAGTTGGGGTCTTCTCATAGACCAGTTTCTTGCAGACCACGACTTGTGCCTTCTTAATGATGGCTCCCCTACTCATTTCAGTGCCACTCATGGTACCTTTTCTGCCATTGACCTTTCTCTTTCTTCTCCCTCCCTCCTCCCTTCATTACACTGGTCGCCAAACGACGACCTTTGTGATAGTGATCATTTCCTGTTGATTCTCTCGCTCCCTTCCCACTCCCCAATGGACAGGTTACCTCATTGGTCTTTCCAACGCGCCGATTGGCCTCTATATACTGCACAGATCGTTTTTTCTCCCCATTTGTCGGGTTATATTGATGACGTTCTACATGACGTATCTGACGCGACTGTTCGCGCTGCTAGCCTTGCTGTCCCGCGCTCATCTGGACCATTTCGCCGCCGGCAAGTCCCGTGGTGGAGTACGGCCATTGCCATTGCCATCCGTGATCGCCGTCGAGCTTCGCAACACCTTAATAGGCACCCATCAGTTGCCAACCTTATTACCTTTAAACGCCTTCGCGCTAAAGCTCGTTATTTAATCAAACAGAGCTAACGGATGTTAGTTTCTTCCCTCGGTTCTACTGTCACTATGTCACGGGTATGGACTACACTTTGCTCTCTTCAAGGTTGCCATCGGCAGTCTACCCTCCCGGGCCTTCACCTCCCGGATGGCCTTTGCACGGACCCGTTGTTTCTCGTAGAGCATCTTGCGACCCATTTTGCAACAGCATCAGCATCAGCCTCCTATCCGGTTGCTTTCCTTCAGGCGCGTAATCGGGCCCCTTAGGGATATGGCAGCAAGAGAGGGGAAGAAAACCAATGTGCACTCTGTGTGCATACCGGGGGGAGTCATTCCAGATGTGGAAAGGGTCCTTTCCGATGCCATGAAGGGTACAGGGTGCACCCATCTGCAGGTGGTCGCTCATGTCGGCACCAATGATGTGTGTCGCTATGGATCGGAGGAAATCCTCTCTGGCTTCCGGCGGCTATCTGATTTGGTGAAGACTGCCAGTCTCGCTAGCGGGATGAAAGCAGAGCTCCCCATCTGCAGCATCGTCGACAGGACTGACTGCGGACCTTGGGTACTGAGCCGAGTGGAGGGTCTGAATCAGAGGCTGAGACGGTTCTGCGACCGTGTGGGCTGCAGATTCCTCGACTTGCGCCATGTGGTGGTGGGGTTTCGGGTTCCGCTGGATAGGTCAGGAGTCCACTACACGCAACAAGCGGCTACACGGGTAGCAGGGGTTGTATGGCGTGGACTGGGCGGCTTTTTAGGTTAGATGGCCTCGGGCAAGTAAAGAAAGGGCAACAGCCTCAAAGGGTGCGGGGCAAAGTCAGGACATGAGGGGACCAAGCAGCAATCGGTATTGTAATTGTAAACTGTCGAAGCTGCATTGGTAAAGTACCGGAACTTCAAGCGTTGATAGAAAGCACCGAAGCTGAAATCGTTATAGGTACAGAAAGCTGGCTGAAGCCAGAGATAAATTCTGCCGAAATTTTTACAAAGGCACAGACGGTGTTTAGAAAGGACAGATTGCATGCAACCGGTGGTGGCGTGTTTGTCGCTGTTAGTAGTAATTTGTCCTGTAGTGAAGTAGAAGTGGATAGTTCCTGTGAATTATTATGGGTGGAGGTTACTCTCAACAACCGAGCTGGGTTAATAATTGGCTCCTTTTGCCGACCTCCCGACTCAGCAGCATTAGTGGCAGAACAACTGAGAGAAAATTTGGAATACATTTCACATAAATTTTCTCAGCATGTTATAGTCTTAGGTGGAGATTTCAATTTACCAGATATAGACAGGGACACTCAGATGTTTAGGACGGGTGGTAGGGACAGGGCATCGAGTGACATTATACTGAGTGCACTATCCGAAAATTACCTCGAGCGATTAAACAGAGAACCGACTCGTGGAGATAACATCTTGGACCTACTGATAACAAACAGACCCGAAATTTTCGACTCTGTAAGTGCAGAACAGGGAATCGGCGATCATAAGGCCGTTGCAGCATCCCTGAATATGGAAGTTAATAGGAATATAAAAAAAGGGAGGAAGGTTTATCTGTTTAGCAAGAGTAATAGAAGGCAGATTTCAGACTACCTAACAGATCAAAACGAAAATTTCTGTTCCGGCACTGACAATGTTGAGTGTTTATGGAAAAAGTTCAAGGCATTCGTAAAATGCGTTTTAGAGTGGTACGTGCCGAGTAAAACTGTGAGGGAAGGGAAAAACCCTCCGTGTTTCAACAACAAAGTTAGGAAACTACTGCGAAAGCAAAGAGAGCTTCACTCCAAGTTTAAACGCAGCCAAACAGAAGCTAAACGATGTCAAAGTTAGCGTAAGGAGGGCTATGCGTGAAGCGTTCAGTGAATTCGAAAGTAAAATTCTATGTACCCACTTGACAGAAAATCCTAGGAAGTTCTGGTCTTAAATCAGTAAGTGGCTCGAAACAGCATATCCAGACACTCCGGGATGATGATGGCATTGAAACAGAGGATGACACGCGTAAAGCTGAAATACTAAACACCTTTTTCCAAAGCTGTTTCACAGAGGAAGATCGCACTGCAGTTCCTTCTCTAAATCCTCGCACAAACGAAAAAATGGCTGACATCGAAATAAGTGTCCAAGGAATAGAAAAGCAACTGCAATCACTCAACAGAGGAAAGTCCACTGGACCTGACGGGATACCAATTCGATTCTACACAGAGTACGCAAAAGAACTTGGCCCCCTTCTAACAGCCGTGTACCGCAAGTCTCTAGAGGAACGGAAGGTTCCAAATGATTGGAAAAGAGTACAGGTAGTCCCAGTCTTCAAGAAGGGTCGTCGAGCAGATGCGCAAAACTATAGACCTATATCTCTGACGTCGATCTGTTGTAGAATTTTAGAACATGTTTTTTGCTCGAGTATCATGTCGGTTTTGGAAACTCAGAATCTACTATGTAGGAATCAACATGGATTCCGGAAACAGCGATCGTGTGAGACCCAACTCGCTTTATTTGTTCATGAGACCCAGAAAATATTAGATACAGGCTCCCAAGTAGATGCTATTTTCCTTGACTTCCGGAAGGCGTTCGATACAGTTCCGCACTGTCGCCTGATAAACAAAGTAAGAGCCTACGGAATATCAGACCAGCTGTGTGGCTGGATTGAAGAGTTTTTAGCAAACAGAACACAGCATGTGGTTATCAATGGAGAGACGTCTACAGACGTTAAAGTAACCTCTGGCGTGCAACAGGGGAGTGTTATGGGACCATTGCTTTTCACAATATATATAAATGATCTAGTAGATAGTGTCGGAAGTTCCATGCGACTTTTCGCGGATGATGCTGTAGTACACAAAGAAGTTGCAGCATTAGAAAATTGTAGCGAAATGCAGGAAGATCTGCAGCGGATAGGCACTTGGTGCAGGGAGTGGCAACTGACCCTTAACATAGACAAATGTAATGTATTGAGAATACATAGAAAGAAGGATCCTTTATTGTATGATTATATGATAGCGGAACAAACACTGGTAGCAGTTACTTCTGTAAAATATCTGGGAGTATGCGTGCGGAACGATTTGAAGTGGAATGATCATATAAAATTAATTGTTGGTAAGGTGGGCACCAGGTTGAGATTCATTGGGAGAGTCCTTAGAAAATGTAGTCCATCAACAAAGGAGGTGGCTTACAAAACACTCGTCGCGACCTATACTTGAGCATTGCTCATCAGTGTGGGATTCGTACCAGATCGGGTTGACGGAGGAGATAGAGAAGATCCAAAGAAGAGCGGCGCGTTTCGTCACAGGGTTATTTGGTAACCGTGATAGCGTTACGGAGATGTTTAACAAACTCAAGTGGCAGACTCTGCTAGAGAGGCGCTCTGCATCGCGGTGTAGCTTGCTCGCCAGGTTTCGAGAGGGTGCGTTTCTGGATGAGGTATCGAATATATTGCTTCCCCATACTTATACCTCCAGAGGAGATCACGAATGTAAAATTAGAGAGATTCGAGCGCGCACGGAGGCTTTCAGACAGTCGTTCTTCCCGCGAACCATACGCGATTGGAACAGAAAAGGGAGGTAATGACAGTGACACGTAAAGTGGCCTCCGCCACACACCGTTGGGTGGCTTGCGGGGTATAAATGTAGATGTAGATGTAGATGTAATACCCAGGAATTACAATTATGAAATACTTAAGATGTAATTAAAATGGAAAGAACGCGTAGAAAAAGTTATGGGGAAGGCAAACCAAAGACCGCGTTTTATTGCCAGAACACTTGGAAGATGCAACAGAGACACAGCCTACACTATGCTTGTCCGTCCTCTTTTGGAGTACTGTTTGGCGGTCTGGGATCCTTACCAGATAGCGTTAAAGGAGTACATCGAGAAAGTTTAAAGAAGAGCAGTGCGTTTTGTATTATCGCGAAGTAGGGAAGATAGTGGCTCTGATATGATACAGGATTTGGGGTGAACATCATTAAAATAAAGGCGTTTCTCGTTGCGGCTGAATCTTCTCACGAAATATCAATCACCAACTTTCTACTCCGAATGCGAAAATATTTTGTTGACGCTGACCTACATAGGGAGAAACGATCATCATAATAAAATAAGGGAAATCAGAGCTCTCACGGAAAGATACAGGTGTTCGTTTCCTCCGCGCGCTGTTCCAAGTTTGCAATGATAGAAAATTAGTGTGAAGGTGGTTCGATGATCTCTCTGCCACGCACTTAAGTGTTATTTGCAGAATACACACGTAGATGTAAATGCAGACGTAGATGTTGCAACAGCATGACGACGAGATCAGCAAGATCACTGACAAAGTAGAGGTTTTGATGATCACAGTCGAACAATTATCATATGATTTGAGATGGATTATGACTGAACCAGAAAAATTAACACATCCGACCACTACTCCAATTTAAAGAAAACTAATTGTAAATAAGTCATAGGAATCGTGAGGCACAGTGTTACCCTCAGTGAGCCACTGATCACAGTAGGGTACATGAAGCGGCTCAAAAGACTCTAAATGTGGGGCTGACAACAGAGAGAAGCGAAGACATGTATATGCGAAAGAACTGTGCACTCTTGAAGACAGGTTGTACAGCATATGGAATACACTATCACATTCACGAGTGGACAGTTATGAAGCTCAGTATTTCGGTGATGATGAGAGCAAGAGACACGTTGTGTTTGCCCAAAGAGATATACTCTTTCCCTTCTTCTTGATCATCCATCATCCTAGGAAGGGGATTGATCAAATCGATAATATTTTATCGAAATCGTGGTCATCAAAGATTAATTTTTTGTATGGGCACCTTACACATGAAGCAGTGACATACATGCACTCACTGGTCCATAAGTTTCAAACAAAGGCTCATTTCTAATGTGCCTTTTTGGAAGAATACCCGTCAAAGAGCACACAGTACCAAGTAAAACTTAGAATTCTAATGATGGAGTCTCTGCAAGCTCTAACTAACAGAATCCGATGCATTGCCTTCCGAAGATATACACTCCTGGAAATTGAAATAAGAACACCGTGAATTCATTGTCCCAGGAAGGGGAAACTTTATTGACACATTCCTGGGGTCAGATACATCACATGATCACACTGACAGAACCACAGGCACATAGACACAGGCATCAGAGCATGCACAATGTCGGCACTAGCACAGTGTATATCCACCTTTCGCAGCAATGCAGGCTGCTATTCTCCCATGGACACGATCGTAGAGATGCTGGATGTAGTCCTGTGGAACGGCTTGCCATGCCATTTCCACCTGGCGCCTCAGTTGGACCAGCGTTCGTGCTGGACGTGCAGACCGCGTGAGACGACGCTTCATCCAGTCCCAAACATGCTCAATGGGGGACAGATCCAGAGATCTTGCTGGCCAGGGTAGTTGACTTACACCTTCTAGAGCACGTTGGGTGGCACGGGATACATGCGGACGTGCATTGTCCTGTTGGAACAGCAAGTTCCCTTGCCGGTGTAGGAATGGTAGAACGATGGGTTCGATGACGGTTTGGATGTACCGTGCACTATTCAGTGTCCCCTCGACGATCACCAGTGGTGTACGGCCAGTGTAGCAGATCGCTCCCCACACCATGATGCCGGGTGTTGGCCCTGTGTGCCTCGGTCGTATGCAGTCCTGATTGTGGCGCTCACCTGCACGGCGCCAAACACGCATACGACCATCATTGGCACCAAGGCAGAAGCGACTCTCATCGCTGAAGACGACACGTCTCCATTCGTCCCTCCATTCACGCCTGTCGCGACACCACTGGAGGCGGGCTGTACGATGTTGGGGCGTGAGCGGATGACGGCCTAACGGTGTGCGGGACCGTAGCCCAGCTTCATGGAGACGGTTGCGAATGGTCCTCGCCGATACCCCAGGAGCAACAGTGTCCCTAATTTGCTGGGAAGTGGCGGTGCGGTCCCCTACGGCACTGCGTAGGATCCTACGGTCTTGGCGTGCATCCGTGCGTCGCTGCGGTCCGGTCCCAGGTCGACGGGCACGTGCACCTTCCGCCGACCACTGGCGACAACATCGATGTACTGTGGAGACCTCACGCCCCACGTGTTGAGCAATTCGGCTGTACGTCCACCCGGCCTCCCGCATGCCCACTATACACCCTCGCTCAAAGTCCGTCAACTGCACATACGGTTCACGTCCACGCTGTCGCGGCATGCTACCAGTGTTAAAGACTGCGATGGAGCTCCGTATGCCACGGCAAACTGGCTGACACTGACGGCGGCGGTGCACAAATGCTGCGCAGCTAGCGCCATTCGACGGCCAACACCGCGGTTCCTGGTGTGTCCGCTGTGCCGTGCGTGTGATCATTGCTTGTACAGCCCTCTCGCAGTGTCCGGAGCAAGTATGGTGGGTCTCACACACGGGTGTCAATGTGTTCTTTTTTCCATTTCCAGGAGTGTATAAGTGTGTCGGTAAACTGAAGAGCGAGCTCGCGAGTCCCCACTCTGCCTACCTTGCTACGTAAAAGGGCGCTTCTACAGGCTGTTCCATAACGTAGTACAGTCCCTGCCGCGGCGCGCGCTTTAAATCTGTGCCGACGCCGTGTTCAGATACGTCCCGTCTGCGTTTATTTTTAGACAAATGCGTTAAGATTATAAGGGAAACGAAAGACGATAGCTTCTTCGAAACAAAACATTATAGAGTAAATAATATTAACGTAAGAACGGAAGTCAGGATTCTACTACAAACATAGAACCGAATGCCTGTTCATGTGAATGTATGTTCCTCTATCGTAAGACGAACCAGATATAGAGCAATCAGTCTGTAGAATTTAAGACTTGTTCTTACTTTGTGTTCCTACTAAAAGGTAGAAGTTTTCTTTGAAGGGCTGCATTAAAAATTAACAGTTCTTGCAACATGCAGAGTGTTTAAAAAGTAACCAGAAATTTATAATTACGTGTGTTGTATTAGTTCGATTCGCACTCCTTTTTTTGTCATTGTCTTCGTAAACATGTCTGAAAAGTATTTCCAGGTAAATCCGATTTCGCGCAGTGTCTTGTGTAAAACATCTTTCTGCAACGAAAATGTATTTTTTGTTTCACGCCATTGAGTAATTTCCGTAATGTGGGCACTATTTTTTGGTTTATGTAAAAGTCATCCATCGTTTGTGGAACGACCGATTTTGTGAAACTATCTATAACGATGGGTTTCCTCCCTAAATTATTAGTTTTCCTTCGCGGCGATTCCAGTAAACCATGCGCCTTGTTCTCGCGTTCCTTCCTTATGCGTCCTATTTTGGCGAGGCTGACGTTTGCATAAACTGCAGCCCTTTCATTGGGACCGGTAATATTAGCCAACAGTTCTTTTTGTGTAGTCTCCTTAACACAAGCTGTAATAACGTTAGAGACGATCCTTGGTATTCTGCACATTTTCTTGCAATGCAGGGCGATTATCCATCACTTCCTGATACTGAAGTATATCAGTGAGTACACAAAGTCAACTGAGATATTGGCAACTAAGATCCCACGAACAGAAACGACGTATATCACTGCACGCCGAACTACACCGCTAGACAAGTAACGGACAACTGATTTTGGGCTGCCCTGTAGGCCAGTGGCAGGGTTCTTCCGGGAAAGACCACTTCCCCCACCAAAAGCGCTGCTCGCTCTTGAGTTTCCCGACAGACTATACCTCTGGCCGAGCAACTGACTGCGGACAACGCTGCGCCCTCCCTGTAGCGACGACGCGCCGGCCGACTGACCTACAGCCTGTGTGATCCGACACCACGCGCAGTGATGTGTCTCGTATACACAGCAGTAGAAAGGTGTACAGGATACCAGCGCTCGAGGGCACCAGGAACCTGCTCGGTGTCAGAATGTACTTGTGATTCCAACATATCACTGGGAATTTCTTAGGTGTAATTCGCTAAGGTGACAAAAGTCATCGGATACCTCCTAATACCCTTGAGCCGTGGCGCTCGTTACTGGCGCGCCAGTCTCTTCGACGTCCATTATCGATCCTTCGATGTTTCTTATCTTTGCTTGCCTTGTTGTTCTCCGCATTCGCGGGGCGAGTGGCAGTTGACGTTTGCTCGGGCTGCCTGATGAGACGCCGCGAGGCACGAGGTAGCAAGCAACCACGTACATATGGAGGTGGTTGTACGCGGTCTGCCGGTTCACCGTGGAGGAGGATACGTGTTGGCTGCCTGCCTGTCTGCTCTCCTGATTTTGCTCGCCGTGCCTTGCGACTGCCTACCTTGGGTTGCTGCCTGGTGTATCCTACACGAGCCATACCGGACGTCCAGCAGAAGCCAGCAGAAGTTAAGCAGCCTTGTGTTTCTTTAAAGAAAAGGAGCAAATGTATAAGACCTTTTGTAACCTATTTTGGTGGCCTCTTAAGTGTGGCCTTAGCGTTTACACTGCCTTTCGGGAGAGGTAATTCTTTTAAATTTAAGTAGCTGGGGTTCCCTGTCCTTTATAATCTTTTGGGGGTTCTATTTGAATTTTTCCTTTGGGGTTCCTTCCTTGTGCTTGGTTAAATGTTTACTTGTATAGCGGGAAGTGACTCCTGGTTAAAACTCCGAGAAGATGTTTGATGTTACTGCCGCTTCCGGCATTTGTCTTTTCAATTAAGTGTTGTCATCCCTTCGAGAGACCTGGTGTCACTCCTAGTTAATTAATGCTGGTTTATGTGTACTTAATTTTGAATTGGCCATTTGAATTAATATTTTGGAGCGCAGTATAGCACTAAGGCAACCTCATTGTATACCACCTTGTGCCCCGGTCTAGTACCTTAATTTTCAGTGGCACGAGTTAGTCCCACTACCGGTTTTACTGATGTGCTCCCTTCAAAATCTTGTCTTGTATAAGTTTGCCCCATGTGTGTCTGGGAACACAAAGATGAGCCATAGTGTGACTTCAGCGCTAGTCAGTTAATGGAATCTTCATTTTGGCTTGGCTTCCACTGAAGAGTTTCAGTTGAGCGTAGTGTGTTTGATTTGTTATTCATTTAATTACTGTTGGTATTAACTACCCTAGTTGCGGGGTGTTGCTAACTCGTTCCAAATGGCCTACTACTTATTCAATGGAAAGGCTGTTGATTAGTTGGTTACTGTGTGTGCAAATTCACGCTATTTATTTGTTACCGAAATTGTTGAAGTGTCTGTGTCGTGATTCAATCACTAGCTACGTGTTTGAGCTAAACTGATATAACCCTTACATTGTGTGGTGTCACCGCCAGACACCACACTTGCTAGGTGGTAGCTTTGAATCGGCCGCTGTCCATTAGTACATGTCGGACCCGCGTGTCGCCACTGTCAGTAATTGCAGACCGAGCGCCACCACACGGCAGGTCTAGAGAGACGTACTAGGAGTCGTCCCAGTTGTACGGACGACTTTGCTAGCGACTACACTGACGAAGCCTTTCTCTCATTTGCCGAGAGATAGTTAGAATAGCCTTCAGCTAAGTCCATGGCTACGACCTAGCAAGGCGCCATTAACCATTTCTAGAGAGAGTCTCACTTGTATCATCAAGAATGCTGTATACAAATGATGGATTAAAGTTAAGTGTTCCAGCAGCTACGTACTTTTCTTTATAGCATTCATTACGTATCCTGTTTCAGACCTAACGCCAGCCGGCGTGTGTAAACGCGTGCCTTTCGGTTACCCGTCACTGTGGACTGGCTGTCTTGTAAGTCCACAACACATTGCCTCCTTAAAATTTGTTGCCAGCAGAAACCCTTATGACAACTAAGTTTTGTCACTGCTTATGTTAACCTTTACTGAGAGTTTCATGTAGTTAAATTTTGTCTTAAAATGTGTATTTCTCTTACGTAATAAACGAGTGATAAAAGAAAAAAGCAAAGGGGCCTGGTCCTTCCTATTGTGTCCGGTTTGTAACCTGTATCAGCCCTGTCGGACCTCCTTTTGCTCGGCGTGGTGAAGCAACCCGACGTGACATGCGCTCAACAAGTCGTCGCAAGTCCCAGGCGGAAATATGCTGCCTCTACAGGCGTCCATAGCTGCAGAAGTGTGGCCGGTGCAGGATTTTGTTGTTCAAATGTGTGTGAATCCCTAATGGACCAAACTGAGGAGGTCATCGGTCCCTAGACTTACACTCTACTTAAACTAACTTACGCTAAGGACAACACACACACCCTTGCCCGAGGGAGGACTCGAAACTCCGGCGGGAGGGACCGCACTCCAGGATTTTGTGCACGAACTGAACTCTCGATTATGACTCGTAAATGTTCTGTGGAATTCCTGTCGGGCGATCCGAGTGACCAAATCATTCCCTCGAAGTGTTCAGAATGTTCTTCAAATCAATCGCGAACAATTGTGGCATGGTGTCATAGCGCATTGTCATCGATAAACATTAAGTCCACGAATGGCTGTAAATGATCTCCAAGTTGCCAAACATAACTATTTCCAGTCAATGATCGGTTCAGCTGGACCAGAGCACCCACCCCATTCAATGTAAACGCAGCCCACACCATTATGGAGCCTCCACCAGCTTCCACAGTGCCTTGTTGACAACTTGGCTCCGTAGCTTCGTCGACTCTGCGCCACACTCGAACCCTACCTGTGGCTCTTGCCACTTGAACTCGGGGCTCAACTGACCAGATCACGGTTTTCCACTCGTCTCGTGTCCAACCGATACGATCACGAGGCCAGGGAGGCATTACAGGCAATGTCGTGTAGCTAGCAAAGGCACTCGCGTTGGTCGTCTTCTGCCATAGTCCATTAAGGGGCTCCGGAACGCCCTATACTTGCAATGTTAAAATAACGCTTATAAATTACATCTTTCCTCACAAAGTATTTGAGGTAGGAAGTTAAACTTTTTACAGATTATTTATTGGAATATGGGCTACAACTTAACACAGGGATTTTACAAAATTTTAGTTCAGTTATTAAAGATGATTTTTTTCAATTGTAACGAAAATTCACAACATTTTTTTGCAATTTTTTATTTGTATATTCAAAAATATACAGTTTTTTGGAAAAAGGCTATGTTAAATTATGCAGAAGGTACTGTGAAACATTTACTGAAAGTTTGAAACAAATATGTTTCGAAGATCCTTAGAAAACATGTAATTAGTACGAGAAAATAAAAGTTTTGGGAATCGAGCGACAAAGATTGGATTAACTTTTTAGTGCATTCCAGGTCCATAGGATGGATTGTCTTCATCCTCTGCAAACTCCTCCTCCAGCTTCCTCTTGTTCCTCCTCCTGTTTACTCTTGCTTGTATTTCTAGACTCTTTACAGCCCTGTCTGCAGCCCGAAGGCGTTCCTTGTCTAAAGCAAGCATCGCTCGTACCATGTTAGAACCTATCTTCATTCCCATACTTCGAAATACCTTGCACCTTACAATGTTGCCTTCATTGAAAGTCGCAACAGCATCATACACACCAAAGTGAAGTGTTTCTATTCCAACAAATACAGTCTTGGGGATTCTCGACCATATAAAACTATTTACACTTTCATTGGGGTTTTGAGTTTTTCCGTGAATAGACTTTTTCAACAGTTCAGGTGCTGCTAAGTCTCTGAAAATAGGTTAGCCACAACACATACTTTATCTCACATCACTAAAATGTACCTGATGAACACGGACGTTAATAACAACGCCATTTGACAGGAGTTTAACAGCGCCACAGTGGGTCACGCCCATGTAGAACACACTTCAAAAAAAATTTAAAAATAGTTGTAGTCTTCGGAATTGAATAAATTATATATCTATTAAAAGGTAATAGTCTGCAGATTCAGAAAACGCAAAAAAGTAAAAATTGAACTTTTCATGATTTTGAGCCTTTCCGGAGCCCCTTAAGACGAAATTTTGCCGCACTGTCCTAATGGATACTGTGGTATCGATAGCTACGACGCCACGGCGTAGGTGCAAGTGCTTAGGTTGGCACTGCGACACCGACACCGACGACAGCGCCCTTTAGCCGGCACTGTGCAGCTCTACGTGCGCAGCTCCGGATTCAGTCCATTTGAACCCGAGTAGACGACCGAGCAACATTTTTTTCTATTTTATAGTGGGCGAGCCACTACAGATTTTGCCTTTGTAACTTCTGTGAGCTTTGATACATCCGGCTTCGCACCCACGTGCTCCTCAGTGCAAAGTTATGCATTCATATTCTTCCTGTAGTAAAGGTGATTTCAATTTAAACGCAGTACCGAAGCATTTCACCTTTTCCTGCTCCTACTCGATTCCTACATTCGGCCTACGCTTCAGTTTACAGGAGCAGACCCACGTGCCGCCTACTAGGCGGGATACAAAAGATACGTTCGTTGTACGTCTGGCATTGATATCTGCGGTTATTTCAAGCAACATTGCTTGCCTGTTAGCAGAGGCAAATCTATGCAAACGCCGCTGCTCTCTGCGGTTAAGTGAAGGCAATCGACCACTGCGTTGTCCGTGGTGAGAGGTAATGCCTGAAATTTGGTATTTTCGGCACATTCTTGAGACTGTGGATCTCGGAATATTGAATTCCCTAACGATTTCCGAAAAGGAGTTTCTCGTGTCTCTAGCTCCAACTACCATTCCACGTTCAAAGTCTGTCAATTTCCGTCGTGCCGCCATAACCACGTCGAAATCTTTTAACATGAGTACAAATGACAGCTACGCCAGTGCACTGCCCTTTTATACGTTATGTACGCGATACTACCGCCATCTGTATGTGTGCATCTCGCTTCCCATGACTTTAGTCACCTCAGTGTTACCTGTTTGATCAAATGAAAGGGTGCTTATTAGAATCCAGTGACCAGTAGTCACTCACGATCACCAGGCAATCCGCTGAGGCACAAAAGTTACAAGAGGAGATTACACTCCCCAAACAATGTATTGGCACAATGCTGGAGCCATATGAACTTTACCAGTTATCTGATATCGCGATACAATGTGCAAGCTTGCATTGACTTACCCAGTCATTTCAGAGACACCACGCGAAATCACGCTATTTAGTTGTGAAATGCTGAGGAAACACAACTGCTCTGAGGAGATGGAATTGGCGCCAGTGGAGCTGGACCAGATGGACTGAAAGCAAAACTCGTTCTTCAAAAGCTGGACGAAAGCACAGGTCACACCCATACACTAGAAGGGCAGCAACGGTTCTCCACAAGACTGCTGTCCAGTGTCCTTGACATCAATTTGTTGCAGACTCTTAAAACATATGATGAATTCAAAAGTAATGAGATATCTCGAACAGAATGAGCTCCTACGTGCCAGCTAGCACTGATTCCGAATACATCTATCTTGCGTGAGATCCTGAACGTTATAGGTCAAGGCAGCCATGCAGATGCACTATTTCTTCATTCCTGAAAAGCATGTTACTCTATGCCACACCTGCACTTATTATCGGAAGTTCAATCGTGTGGGGTATCGAGCGAAATTATTTTGTGACTGGGTGAAGGATTTTTTTTTTTTTTTATAGGAAGGACGCCACATGTTATCTTTGATGGAGAGTCATCGACGGGAGTAGAAGTGACTTCGGATGCCCCACGAGACCCTTGCTGTTCATGTTGTGTATTAATGACCTTGCAGACAATGTTTTCGAGGACGATGCAGTTACCTATAATAAGGTACTGTCTGAAAAAAGCTGCACAAATATGCACTCGGGTCTTCATAAGATTTCAAAGTGCTACAAATATTGAAATTGTGCATTAAACGCTCAGAAATGTAAAATAGTGAACTACACAAAACCAAAAATCGTAGTATTCTATGACCACATCATCAACGAATTAGAACTAGAATCAGTCACCTCATTCAAACACCCAATTGTAACAGTAAGGACATGAAATGGAATGATCACATAGGTTCAGCGTAGGCAAAGCAGGTGGCAGACTTCAGTTGATTGGCACAATACTGATGAAAAGCACCAAGTCTACAAAGGAGATTGCTTACAAAACACTCGTGCGACTCATTTCTGAGCGTTTAATGCACAGTTTCAATATTTGTAGCACTTTGAAATCTTGCTCAACTTTGTGGGACGCGCACCAAACGTGACCTGCAGAGGGCATTAAACGTATACAGAGAAGGGCAGCATGAGTGTCGCAGGTTTGTTTTACTTATGGGAGAATGTCAGCGAGATACTGAGGAAACTGAACTGGCTGACATTTGAGGATATATGCAAACTATCCTGGAAATGCATACTTACAAGGTATCAAACAGCTTTAAATGGTGGAAAGTTTCTATGTCTTATAAGTGCTATGTAGCAGTATCGTGCTACATAATCTGAGCGTGCACAATTCCCGTTCATAATAATAGATAAATTATCCTTGTGCTTGGCCATCATACATAATGACAGCGCCGACATGGAAAACCACAACTTGGTAGTATATCTGGTTAAATTTATTTTATAATGGGTCGTCTGACCAGCAAGGTTTTAGGTCAATTTTAGGATCGTGAAATGGAAATCAAGGTTGCCTTTAACTGAATTTTATTTACTGGTAAGTGCCACAGAAGTTAAAAACGTGCCAAAGGAATAAGATTAATTGAATAATAAATTCAATTAATAAAAACTGATGCTTACACTGTGGGACGTATGGGACATACCAACGTGAAAGGAGGACTGTATGGAGAATGAAACACCAAGGTATCCTTATCTGTGCAGCTCACAGATATGAGATCATGAGAACATAATACAAACTGAAATTAGATTAGTAACAATAATTGGATACCAGAAACGTAAGGGAAGCGAGCTGCTCAGATTGCAGATCGTGTTATTGTGAATTGCAGAAACTCACATTTCCTCAAACTCAGCAAAGTGTGCTCAGGTCCTATCTCCCCCGTCACTCCAACCATGAATACATCCCCTCCCCCCCCCCCGTCCCAAAAAAAGATTTATTTCCACCTGTCCAACTTCCAACTCAAAAATTGAATGTGGAGGGGATATCTCCAAACTATTGACAATGTGACGGATGAGAAATGTAACAAAAGCTACGAATAATTTGGGAAAGGACAGCAAACTTCCCGCTTTTTGTGTACAAGACCCACACTTGACCATCACGAGGTTGGCTCTCGACTGAAGCGGTGTCACACTGATTGGTCGGCCTGTGTGCACAATGCTCTTGGTGGGACTACGCACTCTCAATGGATAAACAAATTTTGGGAGCGAAACGGAACCGACGCTCCCATGGTAGCCGAGGGGTTGCGCCGTGTCTGGGCCTTCGAAGAGAGCGCCGAAAAGTAAAAACGTCGTGTTCGTTGTTTCCAGGGGCTCACCAGGCGTTCACCTCCAGAACGTGGACCGACACCGGCCCTACTCATACAATGGCAGCGGGCTCAACAATGCAGCGAGGAGTTTTTGATCTAAAGAGACTCAGAGACTGCCCTCTGCCGACAAGGGGACTGGGACCGTGGTCCAGCTGTAACACTAGGAGCGTAATAAGCTTCTTCTTTTAGCACACATTTCCAGTGCCTACATATGTGATTTTAAAATAGTGGATAAAAAACGAATTGATATTACATAGTATAGCGTTGTTGCTTTATTTTGTCGTGTAAGCGGTGCTGATAGACAATAAAAGCGGTTTAAAAGCTGTGAGCTGTCTGGGGAAGTTAACCTTGTTAGAGTTAACTGTTTCACCAGGTATCCAGTCTAGCTTACCAAATTCTCAACCAGACTAACATTAATTATAATCTTTTAATAGTCATACGACAACCGGTGATATATATATAAAAGAGAATTTAAATAAAAAGAAATAAATCAGTTTATATTTGGAAATTTATTTTAACATTGATCATTGAAATTTCAGCATATTAAACTTGATTCCTAACTAAACTGGTGCCTTATTTAGGATTGTGAAAATGTGAGATTGTAATCTTACGGAACACATCAAATATGGAGCCAAGATTGGGATACTGCATACAACACTGCATTCATAAAACAACACACAAAGAACGTTGAAACATATGCAAGAGAAAATTAACCACAACCAGCAGATTCAATTTTCACCCAAAGAAGTTACATTCGTAGCACAATCCTGTCCGTCGTGTAATTACCACACACTGGTATACTAAATTCATATTAACTCTGTGAAATCTTCGCGAAAAGAATAGCTGAGGGCTACTTTGATGATTACACCACAACTTGGTCAACTTGGTTTACACAAAGAGTGTAACTCCACAATAATTTTTATAATTAAAATAAATTAGATGGAAAAGCAATTTACAAAAGAAAAACCTCGAACTGGTTACTATCGTCTTACTATTAACCTGATGGGTCAAACAATTGTATGAGCACGTGGTACTGGTTTCACAAAGTACACCCCACGTGGGTTGAACATAAAGAAAAGTTGCTATATTGAAATATATTGTCAAGACGAGACGTTATAATCTCACGCACATTCGCATTTAAGATTGATGAACTTAGTTAGAGTTACTGATCAACACATGGTTCCACTTTACTCACAAAGTAGTGACAAAGCAACTACCGGAATATATTCTGAACTTCACACGAGAATTACACTGCGCTGCAATTTAAGATAATATTAGATATTTTAGAGCTAAACCTGAAATAAAGGTGATTAAATTTTCAGTTAGGCTGAACTTAAGAAATCCATTGTCCTACGGACTCAGCAGACACGCGCTTAGCCGGAGATCTTACCACTTCAGACGCTCGCCACGGACAGACTGACTTGGTCCCTTCCTGAGGGTGGCTCCCCACTACAAACGGAAGTGGCCAGAGGGGCAGCTTCCTATACCAACATGACAAGGGACAGACAGGACCATACTAAGGATAGAAACCTCTTTGCTTTTAGAAAGCGTAGCTACCTGTTCCGACGTTGGTCCTACTGTTCTCTAGCAGACAGGCTTGTCTGCTACCCTGAGGCATGCAACTAGAGATACATTTGCTCATTCATCCTCTCACGCAGAAGGGAAGGGGGTTGACAGTATCTTATCATATACAGTATATAAAAGAAAGCGTTCCGTATGAGACTGTGTGACATGAATTACATATAAACTGTGTTTTAAAGTGTAGTAGTGTGACAGATCGTTCTTGTTTATGTGTAAAAGTAACACGTTCCACTACTCAGTCTCCTCCCAGATAGTCAGAAACGCCACAGTAAATTTAAAAGAGGAATTTATGCCGTAAATGACAACAGATTTAAGAAATTAACATGAAAGGAATCCAACAGAGACCTTTCAATAGCAATCACATAACGAATGTACAAATATATCATATTGCTCCTGTAGGGATCGTGAGGACAAGATCCAATTAATTACAGCGTGTTGAGAGGCATTAAACATTTTCCTGCTCTCCATACGTAAATGGAATGGGAAGAAGTACTAATAACAGGTACAAGGGGTAGCGCTTTCTGCCATGCGCTTCGCATTGTTTCGCTGAGTATAGATGCAGACGTAGGTGTAGGTGTGCTTTTCCGTTAAGCAGTGCTATGGCAGAGCAGGTTTATTTACCTATTCGAGTCTCACATTGCGTACATGTCCAGCAGAACGTAGGGAACACAACGCTGGGTCTGAATGGTGTAAAATTTTCCACTTTCACAAATATGATAGAACGCAAGTGTATGGAGTCGAAGGTTCCTCATTGTTGCATATGGTCGACATATGAGCCTGATATCATTCTTAGATAGGGCTCGGTCGATTCTTGCGGTAACTGAATCAACATGTTGAAAGATGAAGAGGTGAAGAGTCTTGCAGTGTGTGGACACCTGCAACAATATATCCCTTGCACTGAAGACAGCAACAACAACTGTAACAACAACAACAACATCTGCACAGGTAGTGCTGTGGTGAAAGGCTTTTGTGTACAGTTTATCAACGAAATGAGACAGCATCCAAATGAATGAGACATGTGATACTCGTACTTGTTCCTGAAATAATAGTTGGAGCTGGCGAACAAAATTTTAGTTGTTGATTTTTTAATCGACGACTGTTTTCCTCCAATTATTTTTTTAAAAGTCGGTAGCCTGTCGATTCCAAAGGCACAAGAAGTGCCTGTTACAGATATACATCTACACGTGACATCATCCACTTCGTGAAACAAGTATAAGACAATAAAAAGATGAAAATCACGTCATTCTGGTCATGAGCGAATGGAGATTGTCACCATTAACCGTATAAGAGCAGGACATACCGCTACCAACAAAATGGAACACCTGTCTCAGTTAATAGCTTCTCCATATTGCGGTTACTGAATAGTACAAGATGGCATCCTACACTTTTATTGGAATGTGTGAAAATATTAAATAATACCGAGCAAGTGGGAATAGGATCTTCTCTCCTAGGGGTCCGTACGAACTCAATTATGTATTTTATGTAGATAACAATAATAATAATTTCTTGTGACTTAGTGGCCTGGAGCAAGCCTTTCCATTGAATACCACTTTGGTGACTTGTGTGTCCCTGACCAACCCCAGTTACCCAACTTGGCAGAAGATACCTACAGTTTAACTTGGAATCCGAACCATGTCTTGTTTCTGATAACTCCCCATATCGATGAGAGGTGACTTCTTGGTTTGCACGTACGCGTTTATGTACTAGACCAGCACGCCCGACATGTATTTGAATACGACATTGCAGTGCTTGTGTTATTTCGAATTACGATGCAAAGTCCCTCTAGACGTACAAGCATGTCCAAAGGAAATTTGCATCGTAATTCGGAGCAATAGAGGTACTAAAATATTGTATTTATCCACCACCACCGGGCAAACGACTTTCAAATAAAATGTCTTACTTGTACAGGAATACACATAATGGATGTACGAGTACAGGATGTAGACGCATGGTTAACGATATATGGCAGTTTGGATCTGGCCGTGAGTCTTGCTCGGATATCCAAATGGTTGTCTCCACTTGACACAGACACTTCCTATTCCTCCGTCCACGGTCCGCCGCATGTTAGCGGCATTGGGTTCGTATGTTTGCCACGGCTTGCTGTTCAACATACGGGCGAGACCCTCACCTTCTCGCTGTGCAGAGGTGATTTAAGCCTGTATCATGTCCCTGGAAGAGCGATAGCCCTTTTCGTTAGCCCTCACATGGTGCTGTGAGGCCGTTGTCCTACGTCCCTTAGCAGCCAAATGCTGGAGGCCCTAGCGCCATAGCGCCTCGCTGTCTCTCAGCGCCTACACGGCTTTCGGACGTCCCGCCGCCGTTCTTTTACCTCCGCCGATTTTTCGCCCAAGTGGGCTCCGTCCGTGCTGCGATACTGCCATACTGCCAACGCGCTTGACATCTACGCAGGCGCTCTACGGCTTTCTTCAGCCGCAAAGATCATCGAATGTGGTTGAGGGCAGCATTCCCACGTCGACTGGCGTGTGCTCCTCATCTCGACACTGGCGTCCAGTCTGCGCGGTACCTCACGGTGAATGGGAAGCATGTATGCCGATCACGTCTTAACGGGATTCACCTTCCACACACCTCGTTGTGTATCGCCTTTGATGTTCTGGACACAGAGGAGCATCGGCTGGAGTGCGGATCGGCGATAGGTGTGTGGCTCTTGGTGCGACGGATACCGGTCTTAATTACCCGTACGACTCCTCATCAGATAGATCCTCTACTGCTTCTCTTTTGGGACTCGGGATACTTCCCGCAAGCGAAGAGTGCTCTGTGAAGTGGAACTGTGGACACGCACTTTACTAATTGTTTGCTGAAGGCGAGAAAAATATCCTTGACTTTTGGCACTTCCTTAACGAATGCCATTTTGCAATTGACCACAACCCCCAAATACAGGCAATTTTTCTCGAATTTCCTTCGTAGTGCCTTTCTTAACCCATTGCAATGGAGAGTTGATCCACAGCATTTCCACTTTTATAACAGTTCTTTGGTCATCGGAATTTTTACAAAAAAACAACAATAAAAAACAAAGTAAATACTAAATCACTGAATAAATAATTGATGTTCTATGTAACTCTACTCCATGTTCCCCAAACTTTCCTTGTGTCCTGTGGGAGGGAATGGAACATGGTGGCCAGGCCTCAGGTTACGACCCCTGCCCACTTTGTCAGCACCCACGCCTTTGGGTGCCAGAAAGGTTCCTTTAAGGAAAAAAATGGTAAGGCGACCGCAAAAAAAGAAAAAAAGGTATGGAAAACACTCGCGATAAGCGGGAAGTCCGGGTTCGAGTCCCGATCCGGCCCAAATTTTCACTGTTGTCATTTCTTTCTACAGCTGATGGTCGTCCATATTCGCATTTCGAATACATTTAATGTATTTAAATAGTTTATCTATAAGTTTTGGTGAGTGAGTTTGCAGATATAAAATTATGTGGCATATATGGTAGTGTCTTTTAAATGCATTGACTTAGAAGCTTAAATTATGTACTCCGCCAAGGGACCATAGACCTTAGCATTGAATATAAATTTCATCTTGGAACTAGAAAAAAAGGGATGTTAACAGACGGTCGGACAGACAGAGAAACGGACAGATAACTAAGTGATCCCAGAAGATTTTCATTTTTTAGAGATTGAGGTACCGAATCGTAAAAACGGTGGAAACTGTATAAAGGGAACTGAAAGTGTTGATTTCGTCCCATTCCGATGAGTTTTATGTTCTTTGAACTATCAAAGCTGGAACCGTATTACAAGTTCGTCAGACTCTGTGCAAGAGGTCTTTAAAAATACTATAGTTTCCAGCTGTTACGTGATTGGATCTTCAGTTTGTTTACGCTACAACTTGACTGAATGACACGAAGTTCGATGTTGCTATATATCAATGAAAAGTGGCAATATTAATTGTATACATTTCACCGTAATCATGTAACATTTAATTTCAATAACTGCAATTAAATTTTGTTACATGGACTATAGTCTGAAGCGATTTGAAATAAAATAAATAAAAGCACTTTATTGTGTCAAGACGTGAAGGAGAGCCTGGAAAATGCTAAAATAATACAAACAAGCAATCACGAATCAAAATTTACATTGTGAAAATTTACAAAACAAAAAAAAAGAGTCTTGTTAAACAAAAGTCTGTGCACAGTTAGAAATGTCTCGTGAAAAAGGAGTTTTGGGAAAAGCGTGAAGGCTGTTGAGAAGTTCTTACACTAAATTCGAGAAATCTAACACTGACATTGAATTATGATGTTTCAGAATTAGCCTCGTGTTACACGCTGTTACCGTCACGCGTTGAGTTGGAAGTAAGGCCCAGGTTTCATCTGTAAAACTGTGTCCCTATATTATTTCTTTTCTCGAGGTTGATGATCTGTTAATCTGCGGAAGGAAACAACTACAGCTGGCTGTGTTACAACTTACACGAGCGGCGCGCCACGTCACGACAGAGGAGAGCTGCAGCGGACGTGGACAGCGTGCGACTCCCGCCGGCGTAGCGCAGGAAACTAGTCTTATCAGCTGTCCGGAGATACCAGCCGATACCAGCTGCCAGCTGCCGCCTCATGCCACCACAGAGCGAAGGTCGACTGGCATGCAGTGTGCTCTGAGCGGAGGGGGCGGAGTTCAACAGCCGGGCAGGGAAACTTCACGCGCTACGGCGCATTATACAGGGTGTTACAAAAATGACCGGTATATTTGAAACGGCAATAAAAACTAAACGAGCAGCGATAAAAATACACCGTTTGTTGCAATATGCTTGGGACAACAGTACATTTTCAGGCAGACAAACTTTCGAAATTACAGTAGTTACAATTTTCAACAACAGATGGCGCTGCGGTCTGGGAAACTCTATAGTACGATATTTTCCACATATCCACCATGCGTAGCAATAATATGGCGTAGTCTCTGAATGAAATTACCCGAAACCTTTGACAACGTGTCTGGCGGAATGGCTTCACATGCAGATGAGATGTACTGCTTCAGCTGTTCAATTGTTTCTGGATTCTGGCGGTACACCTGGTCTTTCACGTGTCCCCACAGAGAGAAGTCACAGGGGTTCATGTCTGGCGAATAGGGAGGCCAATCCACGCCGCCTCCTGTATGTTTCGGATAGCCCAAAGCAATCACACGATCATCGAAATATTCATTTAGGAAATTAAAGACGTCGGCCGTGCGATGTGGCCGGGCACCATCTTGCATAAACCACGAGGTGTTCGCAGTGTCGTCTAAGGCAGTTTGTACTGCCACAAATTCACGAAGAATGTCCAGATAGCGTGATGCAGTAATCGTTTCGGATTTGAAAAATGGGCCAATGATTCCTTTGGAAGAAATGGCGGCCCAGACCAGTACTTTTTGAGGATGCAGGGACGATGGGACTGCAACATGGGGCTTTTCGGTTCCCCATATGCGCCAGTTCTGTTTATTGACGAAGCCGTCCAGGTAAAAATAAGCTTCGTCAGTAAACCAAATGCTGCCCACATCCATATCGCCGTCATCAATCCTGTGCACTATATCGTTAGCGAATGTCTCTCGTGCAGCAATGGTAGCGGCGCTGAGGGGTTGCCGCGTTTGAATTTTGTATGGATAGAGGTGTAAACTCTGGCGCATGAGACGATGCGTGGACGTTGGCGTCATTTGGACCGCAGTTGCAACACAGCGAACGGAAACTCGAGGCCACTGTCGGATCACCTGCTGCACTAGCTGCGCGTTGTCCTCTGTGGTTGCCGTACGCGGTTGCCCTACCTTTCCAGCACGTTCATCCGTCACGTTCCCAGTCCGTTGAAATTTTTCAAACAGATCCTTTATTGTATCGCTTTTCGGTCCTTTGGTTACATTAAACCTCCGTTGAAAACTTCGTCTTGTTGCAACAACACTGTGTTCTAGGCGGTGGAATTCCAACACCAGAAAAATCCTCTGTTCGAAGGAATAAACCATGATGTCTACAGCACACTTGCACGTTGTGAACAGCAGACGCTTACAGCAGAAAGACGACGTACAGAATGGCGCACCCACAGACTGCGTTGTCTTCTATATCTTTCACATCACTTGCAGCGCCATCTGTTGTTGAAAATTGTAACTACTGTAATTTCGAAAGTTTATCCGCCTGAAAACGTAGTGTTGTCCCAAGCATATTGCAACAAACTGTGTATTTCTATCGCTGCTCGTTTAGTTTTTATTGCCGTTTCAAATATACCGGTCATTTTTGAAACACCCTGTACATCGCAAAAGCTGCGTTCGTAATACCTTCACGGACGACCGCCAGAGCGGAGAACGAGTACTCGCACTGGTTGACGATGCGAGTTATATTTACGTCGGCATTTAGCAAGGCACCTTACGGTGTATAGTGTAAGGTATTTCTCGTACACCTGTCGTTTTTCACCTTACTTGTTCCATTTTCGAATGCTGAATATAAACATCTACTAGCTACAAGTCTCCGTATGAATTCGAACATTCCTGTTTTTCTCATCTTGGTCATTTTGCGAGACATACATGGAAAGAAATAACTTTTTGCACAACTCTTCTTGGGACATAAGCTCGCGGAATTTCAACAGAAGACCTCTCCGTGATGCACAACGCCTCTCTTTCGGCGTCTACTTCTTGAGTTTGTTGCGTATCTCCCGAAGGCTCTTGCGGTTCCTAAAACTTACCGTGACGAAACTCGTCGCTCATCGTAGGATCTCCTCCAGCTCTTCTATTTATCCAACTTGATAAGAACCTAGACTCATAAGCAACAGCCAAGTGTTTTGTGAGCCCTACTTTCGTCCATGTGGTCGAGCGGTTCTCGGCGCTTCAGTCTGGAACCGCGCGACCGCTACGGTCGCAGGTTCGAACCCTGCCTCGGGCATGGATGTATGTGATGTCCTTAGTTAGGTTTAAGTAGTTTTAAGTTCTAGGGGACTGATGACCTCAGATGTTAAGTCCCATAGTGCACAGAGCCATTTGAACCATTTTTTTCGTCCATAGATTTAATTTTTATTAGTTTCTCCCAGTGAATCTCTGCTTTTCCTACAGCCCGTTTTATATGACCATCACTTCAGGCCATTACGGACTGTTATCTCATGTATTTTATGGTGGTTGCTTTTTGCAATGATTTATTACTAAGAGCACAATCGAGTAACACATCTCTTCGCTTATATTGTAAGTAGGCTGTTTATGTTTTTATGTTGGTAACGCCACGTAGCGCTCTGTATGAAAATCACTGACTGTGCTGTGTGCAGTCTGTGGCTGGTTGGACTCATTGTTGGAATATTCGCTTGTGTAGTGTTGGCAGTTGGATGTGAACAGCGTGTAGCTTTGTGCTGTTGGAGGTGAGCCTCAGCAGTGGTGGATGTGGAGAGAGAGGTGCCAGAGTTTAGAGCGGACGTGTGTCCGTCACAAAAAGGAAATTTGTTAATTGGATGTCATATATATATATATATATATATATATATATATATATATATTGACTTTTGAACGCTATTTAGGTAAATACATTGTTTGTTTTCTGTCTAAATCTTTCATTTGCTAACTACGCCCATCAGTAGTTAGTGCCTTCAGTAGTTAGAATCTTTTATTTAGCTGGCAGTATTGGAGCTCGCTGTATTGCAGTAGTTCTAGTAACGAAGATTTTTGTGAGGTAAGTAATTCATGAAAGGTATAGGTTATTGTTAGTCAGGGCCATTCTTTTGTGGGGATTATTGAAATATTGCGTTGCGCTAAAAATATTGTGTGTCAGTTTAGTGATGATCAGAATAAGTAAAGAGAGAAATGTCTGAGTACGTTCAGTTTTGCTCAGCTGTTTGAAAAACAAATAACGTAAGAGTTTTGCCAGCACAGTCATTCATAATTTTTCTAAGGGGACGTTACAATAAACGCACAATAGGTTACACATACTATTTACGTTGATGGACATCTGCAAGCCATAAGGTCACTCACCGAACCTCTGCTGGTCTTTCTTCATCTTCTGGCGTTGCAGCCAACAGCATTACACTGAGGTGACAAAAATCATGGGATGGTGGTAAGCACACATACAGATGACGGAAGTATCGCGTACCAAGGTATGAAAGGACAGTGCGTTGGTGGAGCTGTCATTTGTAGTCAGATCATTCTTGCGAAAACGTTGCCCGCATCTCGTGGTCGTGCGGTAGCGTTCTCGCTTCCCACGCCCGGGTTCCCGGGTTCGATTCCCGGCGGGGTCAGGGATTTTCTCTGCCTCGTGATGGCTGGGTGTTGTGTGCTGTCCTTAGGTTAGTTAGGTTTGTAAGTAGGCTGTTTGGATTTTTATATTGGTAATGCCACGTAGCGCTCTGTATGAAAATCACTGGCTGTGCTGTGTGCAGTATGTGGCTAGTTTGCATTGTTGTCTGCCATTGTAGTGTTGGGCAGCGGCAGCTGGATGTGAACAGCGCGTAGCGTTGCACAGTTGGAGGTGAGCCGCCAGCAGTGGTGGATGTGAGGAGAGAGATGGCGGAGTTTTGAAATTACATATATTATGACTAGTGATGATATTAAGGTAAATACATTGTTTGTTCTCTATTAAAATCTTTCATTTGCTAACTATCCCTATCAGTAGTTAGTGACTTCCGTAGTTTGAATCTTTTATTTAGCTGGTAGTAGTGGCGCTCGCTGTATTGCAGTAGTTCGAGTAATGAAGATTTTTGTGAGGTAAGTTATTTGTGAAAGGTATAGTTTAATGTTACTCAGGGCCATTCTTTTGCAGGGATCTTTGATAGTCAGATTGCGTTGCGCTAAATAATATTGTGTGTCAGGTTAAGCACAGTCGTGTATAAATTGTTCTAAGGGGACGTTTCAGGTTTAAGTAGTTCTAAGTTCTAGGGGACTGATGACCATAGATGTTAAGTCCCATAGTGCTCAGAGCCATTTGAATCATTCTTGCGAAAACGTTTCCGTCGTGACCATGGCCGCACGATAGGAATCAACAGACTCTGAACGCGGAATGGCAGTTCGAGTTAGAAGCATGGGACATTCCATTTCGGAAATCGTTAGGGACTTCACTATTCCGAGACCGACAGTGTCAAGAGTGTGTTGAGAACGCTAAATTTCAGCCATTAACTCTCATCACGGACAACACAGCGGCCGACAGCCTCAGTTTAACGACTGAGAGCAGCGGCGTTTGGGTAGAGCTGCGGTGCTAACAGACAAGCAACACGATGTGAAATAACAGCAGAAATCAATGTGGGACGCAAAACGAGGGTATCCATTAGGACAGTGCGGTGACATTTGCTATTGATGGGCTATGCCAGCAGACGAACGACGCCATCCATTTCTTTTACAAACGGCACGACATCACCTGCAGCGCCTCTTCTGAGCTCGTGAACGTGTCGGCTGGACTGTGGACTAGTGGGCAACCATCATATGGTCAGGCGAGTACCGATTTCAGGTGGTAAGAGCTGATTTAGGGTTAGCGTGTGGCGCAGACCCCACATAGTTGACAACAAAACACTGTGCAGGCTGGTTGGTTGTGGCTCCCTAACCGTGTGGGCTGTGTTGAAATGCAGTGGGCTTGATCCTCTGGTCCAACTGGACACTTCGTTGAGTGAAGATAGTTACGTTCGGATACTTGGATATCGCTTCCAGCCGTTCATCAATTTTTATGGATGGCAATGCTCCATGTTAACCGGCCACAGTTGTTCACGTTTGGTTTGAGGAACATTCTGGTCAGTTCGAGCTAATGATTTGGCGACCCACGAAACATTTATGGGACATAATCGAGAGGTTAGTTCGTGCACAAATTCCTGCACCCTCAACACTTCTGCAAATATGGACAGCTATAGAGGCAGCATGGATCAGTACAGGTTGTAATGGTACTTTAATTACGCAACCATTACAGCACCTCACCTCAACCTCTTGATACCAGCAATATTCTACTGTGTTTCTGTAAAATAGTTAACATATTTCTGTGACAACATTCAGATTTGATTTCATTAATGTAGAGGTACTTCGATACATCGATATGTACACTCCTGGAAATTGAAACAAGAACACCGTGAATTCATTGTCCCAGGAAGGGGAAACTTTATTGACACATTCCTGGGGTCAGATACATCACATGATCACACTGACAGAACCACAGGCACATAGACACAGGCAACAGAGCATGCACAATGTCGGCACTAGTACAGTGTATATCCACCTTTCGCAGCAATGCAGGCTGCTATTCTCCCATGGAGACGATCGTAGAGACGCTGGATGTAGTCCTGTGGAACGGCTTGCCATGCCATTTCCACCTGGCGCCTCAGTTGGACCAGCGTTCGTGCTGGAAGTGCAGACGGCGTGAGACGACGCTTCATCCAGTCCCAAACATGCTCAATGGGGGACAGATCCGGAGATCTTGCTGGCCAGGGTAGTTGACTTACACCTTCTAGAGCACGTTGGGTGGCACGGGATACATGCGGACGTGCATTGTCCTGTTGGAACAGCAAGTTCCCTTGCCGGTCTAGGAATGGTAGAACGATGGGTTCGATGACGGTTTGGATGTACCGTGCACTACTCAGTGTCCCCTCGACGATCACCAGTGGTGTACGGCCAGTGTAGGAGATCGCTCCCCACACCATGATGCCGGGTGTTGGCCCTGTGTGCCTCGGTCGTGTGCAGTCCTGATTGTGGCGCTCACCTGCACGGCGCCAAACACGCATACGACCATCATTGGCACCAAGGCAGAAGCGACTCTCATCGCTGAAGACGACACGTCTCCATTCGTCCCTCCATTCACGCCTGTCGCGACACCACTGGAGGCGGGCTGCACGATGTTGGGGCGTGAGCGGAAGACGGCCTAACGGTGTGCGGGACCGTAGCCCAGCTTCATGGAGACGGTTGCGAATGGTCCTCGCCGATACCCCAGGAGCAACAGTGTCCCTAATTTGCTGGCAAGTGGCGGTGCGGTCCCCTACGGCACTGCGTAGGATCCTACGGTCTTGGCGTGCATCCGTGCGTCGCTGCGGTCCGGTCCCTGGTCGACGGGCACGTGCACCTTCCGCCGACCACTGGCGACAACATCGATGTACTGTGGAGACCTCACGCCCCACGTGTTGAGCAATTCGGCGGTACGTCCACCCGGCCTCCCGCATGCCCACTATACGCCCTCGCTCAAAGTCCGTCAACTGCACATACGGTTCACGTCCACGCTGTCGCGGCATGCTACCAGTGTTAAAGACTGCGATGGAGCTCCGTATGCCACGGCAAACTGGCTGACACTGACGGCGGCGGTGCACAAATGCTGCGCAGCTAGCGCCATTCGACGGCCAACACCGCGGTTCCTGGTGTGTCCGCTGTGCCGTGCGTGTGATCATTGCTTGTACAGCCCTCTCGCAGTGTCCGGAGCAAGTATGGTGGGTCTGACACACCGGTGTCAATGTGTTCTTTTTTCCATTTCCAGGAGTGTATACATTGCAATGATATTATTCTTACGTGTATTCTTTCTTTTGTCACTATGATCACTGACATACTTGTAACTCTGATTTTTGGGCGTGTAAGCGGTTATTAGAGAGTCAAACTTTGGTCGTTAAAAATACGCAAATTGTAGTCAGTTTTTGAAATGTGAACTTTAACAGTGAGGAAGATATTATCAAGTATGTTTTATATTGCGAAGTGATGTTTTGGAACGAGTTACGTGATATTGCAACAAAAGTAATAAAAAAAGAAGTGTTACTTAAATTAGGATTGCTGATTACTTTTTTACATCACCATAGACCTAACTTGCAAAAGTTTAATCTTCAAGAATGGTTTACGAAACACATCTATAAAACTTTTGAATATCACAGAATAACACCTAGGCCTCTTTGCATCCGAGCTTGGAATCATCAGCACCTAGATTTTCGACGATTGAGCCATGAGTTCACAACGAGACCAGTGTGGGAAACACGAAAAAATGAGTGCCTAGTTTATCCATTATTTCAAAAAATGACTTTATTAACTGTGCTCTAATGACACCTGCCACATAATATAACTTTGTTGTTGCCCGAAAATGCAATATTTATCAGCGTGGTTAACACTACAATCATAATTAATTTTTGACCTTTGTTGTGGTAGAGTTGTTAGAAGGTGTTAGTAAATTCCCGTTACAAACATCCAGGACTTGTAAAGGGGAGTGCTTACATTATACGAGGCGCGTTTTTTAAGTAAGTACAGTTTTGAAATTTAAAAAAGATGTGCTAATTTATATCAATAATTTTATTTTTACATGAAAGCCTGTACCTTAATCTACTTTTCTACATAATTTTCGTCAATATTGAGGCACTTGACATAACGTTGTACCAGTTTTTGAATAGCCTCCTCATAGCAGTCTGCCACCTGGCTTGTTAACCACTGCATCACCACTGTTTTGACTTCGTCATCGTCTTGAAGACTCTGACTGGCCAGGTGTTTCTTCAAGTGCAGGAACAGACGGTAGTCACTGGGCGCAAGATCGGGGCTGTACAGAGGATGATCTAGAGTTTCCCATCGAAAAGACGTGATGAGATCTTTGGTCTGATTCGCCACATGCGGACGGGCATTGTCTTGCAGCAAAACGATGCCTTTGCTCAACTTGCCGCGTCTTTTTTCTGAACTTAACGGCGCAGATTGTGAAATGTCTTACAGTAAGCTGCTGCATTGATTGTCTCATTACGAGGCAGAAATGCCACAAGCAATACTCCTTTTCTGTCCCAAAAAACTGTGCGCATGATTTTCCGGGCAGAAATTGTTTGCTTAAACTTCACTTTTCTGGGTGAATCTGAATGCCGCCATTCCATGGACTGTTGCTTTCGTTCTGGTGTGACGTAGGCCACCCATGTTTCATCGCCTGTAACAATTTACCTTAAGAAATCATCACCGTCGTTGTGTTACCGCTCAAGGAAAGTCAATGCACTGTCTAAACGTTTGGTTCTGTGCACGTCAGTCAACATTTTCGGTGCCCAACGTGTGCACAATTTTCGGTAATTCAAGTACTCGGTCACAATGCCATACAAAACACTACGAGGAACATCACGAAAGTCATACCACAAGGAGGAAGTCGTAGAGCATCTGTTTTCTCTCACCTTGTTGTCCACTTCCTGCACCAAACTTTCATTTACGACCGAAGGACGCCCACTCCGTTGTTCATCATGCACATTTGTGCGGCCATCTTTAAATACTCTCACCCACTTACTTACCATTCCATCACTCTTAATGTTTTCTCCGTAAACTGCACAGATCTCACGATGCATACCGATCGCTTTTAGGCCTTTAGCACTAAGAAATCTTATAACAGCCCGTACTTCACAGTCGGCAGGACTCACGATTATCGGAGGCATCTTAAACACTCAGTACACAGCGTAAACAAGGAAGAAACAGACTGTAATGGCGTCAGTGCGTAAGCAACAGATGTAGGCACCCAGTGCACATGCGCAGAATGCCGACCGCAGCGCTGCGGCCGCAGTGTGGCAAAACGGTATTTACTTAAAAAACGCGCCTCGTATTTTTAATTGAAACCTGTGGCAGGAAACGGACGTACACGGTTTCAGTGATACAGCCGTTTGAGAAGATGTTCGCTATGTAGGTATGCAACAGTTTCGTCATGGGGGGGGGCGGGGGGGTACGCTGGAGGGGAGTAGGGGGGGGGGGCTGCTTACAAAAAAAAAAAAAAGTTCAAATGTGTGTGAAATCTTATGGGACTTGACTGCTAAGATTATCAGTCCCTAAGCTTACACACTACTTAACCTAAATTATCCTAAAGACAAACACATACACACCGATGCCCGAGGGAGGACTCGAACCTAGCTGGGACCTGCCGCAAAGTCGATGACTGCAGCGCCCCAGACCGCTCGGCTAATCCCGCGCGGCGGGCTGCTTACGTCGGATCGGCTGATGTCATTTAACTTTTGCCCTCCCGGACTTGGATCGATCCTCATTCGTGTGCCTGAAAGTGTTAGAGCAACATGACTGAGTACAACGACATGATACTCCTGTGTGGTGAAGCTCACGGTAATGGAAGAACTGCTCGTCGCCTTTATCAAGATCGTTCTCCACAAAGTCCGACCCCATAGCATACGCTTTTCCCCACAATTACGCAACGGCTTCGAGAAAATGTACAACTCTCCGTCGGCAGGTGTGACTGGTGTGCCAAGGAGACCCCGCACATCCGAATAGGAAGAGGTCGTACTGCACCACGTTGAAGAGAACCCGTCAAATACACTCCTGGAAATTGAAATAAGAACACCGTGAATTCATCGTCCCAGGAAGGGCAAACTTTATTGACACATTCCTGGGGTCAGATACATCACATGATCACACTGACAGAACCACAGGCACATAGACACAGGCAACAGAGCATGCACAATGTCGGCACTAGTACAGTGTATATCCACCTTTCGCAGCAATGCAGGCTGCTATTCTCCCATGGAGACGATCATAGAGATGCTGGATGTAGTCCTGTGGAACGGCTTGCCATGCCATTTCCACCTGGCGCCTCAGTTGGACCAGCGTTCGTGCTGGACGTGCAGACCGCGTGAGACGACGCTTCATCCAGTCCCAAACATGCTCAATGGGGGACAGATCCGGAGATCTTGCTGGCCAGGGTGGTTGACTTACACCTTCTAGAGCACGTTGGGTGGCACGGGATACATGCGGACGTGCATTGTCCTGTTGGAACAGCAAGTTCCCTTGCCGGTCTAGGAATGGTAGAACGATGGGTTCGATGACGGTTTGGATGTACCGTGCACTATTCAGTGTCCCCTCGACGATCACCAGTGGTGTACGGCCAGTGTAGGAGATCGCTCCCCACACCATGATGCCGGGTGTTGGCCCTGTGTGCCTCGGTCGTATGCAGTCCTGATTGTGGCGCTCACCTGCACGGCGCCAAACACGCATACGACCATCATTGGCACCAAGGCAGAAGCGACTCTCATCGCTGAAGACGACACGTCTCCATTCGTCCCTCCATTCACGCCTGTCGCGACACCACTGGAGGCGGGCTGCACGATGTTGGGGCGTGAGCGGAAGACGGCCTAACGGTGTGCGGGACCGTAGCCCAGGTTCATGGAGACGGTTGCGAATGGTCCTCGCCGATACCCCAGGAGCAACAGTGTCCCTAATTTGCTGAGAAGTGGCGGTGCGGTCCCCTACGGCACTGCGTAGGATCCTACGGTCTTGGCGTGCATCCGTGCGTCGCTGCGGTCCGGTCCCAGGTCGACGGGCACGTGCACCTTCCGCCGACCACTGGCGACAACATCGATGTACTGTGGAGACCTCACGCCCCACGTGTTGAGCAATTCGGCGGTACGTCCACCCGGCCTCCCGCATGCCCACTATACGCCCTCGCTCAAAGTCCGTCAACTGCACATACGGTTCACGTCCACGCTGTCGCGGCATGCTACCAGTGTTAAAGACTGCGATGGAGCTCCGTATGCCACGGCAAACTGGCTGACACTGACGGCGGCGGTGCACAAATGCTGCGCAGCTAGCGCCATTCGACGACCAACACCGCGGTTCGTGGTGTGTCCGCTGTGCCGTGCGTGTGATCATTGCTTGTACAGCCCTCTCGCAGTGTCCGGAGCAAGTATGGTGGGTCTGACACACCGGTGTCAATGTGTTCTTTTTTCCATTTCCAGGAGTGTAGAACGCGGGAAATTTCTTCTGATAATAATGTGTGAATATGTAAAACATGTGACGGACTGTATCACAGCTTATCAATTACTTGTAAAAGTGGTCACGTTATGTTTTCTAAAGTTTGTAGCGCGGAGACGGTACATTTCCGGGCATGAGTTCCAGCTCAAAACATTGTCTACACACTCTCCTCTACAAATCCTAGAAGTTTGTTACGGGAATTTCCGAACATCTGTATTGTTGCAAGGGACTTCCAATAGGTTGTTGAGTCCACGCCATGTCGAGTTGCTGCACTACGTCGGGCCAAAGGAGGTCCGACACCATATTAGGAGGGAACCCATGACTTTTGTTCAAAAATGGTTCAAATGGCTATGAGCACTATGGGACTGAATATCTGAGGTTATCAGTCCCATAGACTTAGAACTACTTAAAACTAACTAACCTAAGGACATCACACACATCCATGCCCGAGGCAGGATTCGAACTTGCGACCGTATCGGTCGCGCGGTTCCGGACTGAAGCGTCTAGAACCGCTCGGTCACAGGGCCAGCATGACTTTTGTCACCGAAGTGTATTTTCACACACTCTTAAGGTACGGAGGTTATCTACAGAAACACCTATATACAGGATGATTCACTGTTGGTGTTACAAACTTTCACAGGTGATGGGGAAGGTTAACTGTATCTACACTTCTGGCCATTAAAATTGCTACACCACGAAGATGACGTTCTACAGACGCGAAATTTAACCGACATGAAGAAGATACTGTGATATGTAAATGATGAGCTTTTCAGAGCAGTCACACAAGGTTGGCGCCGGTGGCGACACCTACAACGTGCTGACTTGGGGAAAGTTTCCTACCGATTTCTCATACACAAATAGCAGTTGACCGGCGTTGCCTGGTGAAACGTTGTTGTGATGCCTTGTTTAAGGAGGATAAATGCGTACCATCACGTTTCCGACTTAGATAAAGGTCGGAAAGAGCCTGTGGCGATTGCGGTTTATCGTATCGCGACACTGCTGCTCGCGTTGGTCGAGATTCAATGACTGTTAGCAGAATAAGGAATCGGTGGGTTCAGGAGGGTAATACGGAACGCCGTGCTGCATCCCAACGGCCTCGTATCACTAGCAGTCGAGATGACAGGCATCTTATCTGTATGGTTATAACCGATCGTGCAGCCACGTCTCGATTTCTGAGTCGACAGATGGGGACGTTTGCAAGACAACAACCATCTGCACGAACAGTTCGAGGACGTTTGCAGCAGCTTGGACTATCAGCTCGGAGACCACGAGCTGCATTAAGGTATTTTTCTGCAAAATAATGGTTAGGGAAGGTGAAGTATTTTCATTATAGTATGGTTACAGTCGTCTGATGCTGCCCAAGAGCGTGGGCAGAGAGACTACAAGTAATATGCGAGGAAAGAAGTCTTCGGAGACGCTTACTAGAAGAAGGGACGGTTTGGTGCGACGTTGCTGTGGCATCAAAGAATAGCTGACCTGGTTCAGGAAGGGCCATTAGGGACGGCCAGTAACTGTCAAGGACGTCGCGTATAGTAGCTACGAGGAGTGGAAATACTAGCACAGGATAGGATATGACGGGCGGAATCAAACCCGTCTCTCCGTCCATCCCTCGTGGTTTTGACTTTTGCTTCGCTGGACACCTCACTTGGCCATTGCTGTTTACTTTCCCTATCGGGCTACAGCTGAGCTAGGATCTCTTATAAATGTTGGCCGTGTCTGCTCGATGTAAATCCGTGATCTCTTTTCCAGCCTTCGAAATGGAATGCATCAGCAGTTTGTGTTTATTCTGGCATTCTTTTTGCATTACTTGGCAGCTTTGTCATTGAGAATTTTTATTAATGGCTGACAGTAAATTCAGGTTAGATTCCAAAGCTTGCGAACGGTTACCCTAGAAAATCCACCTCAAACTGGGAGCTGTTCCATTGATTGTACCTACTTTCTTCAAGGTACGTTGGTGACGAGACGTGGGGGCGCCTAGCAAACAGCAATATTGCTGCAAGTTTACAAACTGACACTCGATGTGAACAAGAAAGATACTTTGCGGACTTCACTCTCTTTATTCTATGTTTAAAAGAAATCAAGGTGAACAGCCTCTACGTTATGATAAAATGACAATATGCCATAAGTTTTGTGCTTGTGGAAATGGGAGTTGTTCTTACATTGTTGTGTTCAGTTGTGGTAAACAGTGAACTCAGAATGTCATTGTATTCAAATAAAAGTCAAAGAACAAAACTGCATTCAAGAAGGGTCTCTTTATTTGTAAATAATATGAATGCCATATCAAGTACTACTGATATTTTGGAAACTTTCAAGAGGATGAACCGTGATACTGTTTTAACAGCTCACCCGCTGTTCATTAAAAATTATTTAAAAAAATATGCCACAGGTTTTTAATGACACTGAAAAGAGTGAAAGTACTTTTTAATGTGAGCAGTTAGATGTACACAAGAATCACTACACATATTCTTCAGACTGTACTGTATACTGGAGTAATTTGTTTTCAGTTTCATCACATACCTACAAGTTTAGAAAAAGCTGACAGTGTCTTGTGGTTCCTCAGCATAATATTTATCATAAAATCTGTTCAACCCCCCAAAACAGACCTGCAAAAAAAGCAAAAAGATGACAATTTCCTGCTGTACACAAGGCAAAAATTTAGGTTTCTCAGTGATTTAGATCATGTTTCACTACTGGTTGATGAAAATCACTTGAAACTTAACTTATATTTCACAAGTGGTAACATTTTAGGCGTTGCATACAACTGGAAGAATGTGGTCAAAGGGGCTGAGGTATTTATGATGCCGAGTTTATTGTTTTCATACAGAGATGTATCCCATATTCGTCCTGTGAGAAATATGAATGGTGAAAACTTCACACTCAATAAGAAAAGAACTTTGTGATCGCATTTAATAGGATACAATCCCGTATATGTCGCACACAATAGACGAGCTGCCTCATCCTTGGATCTCCATCTCAGCTCTCTGATGCTTACACGCACACTTTTCATAATAATGAGCCTCTGACTTATATGTCAGACTCCGTTCACACACAAAATTAGGTCATAAACAACCGGATTAATAATTAAGACGGTCCTCATTCATTTCTGCACCCCGAGTTTGAATCTACCCCACAAAGTACCCTGCTGGGTGTGACCAACTCATCTGCAGTCAAAACAGTCCATGATATGGAGTGTGCAGACCAAATGTAAACACCCTCTTTCCAACCGACGATGACTAACAAAATATGAAAGTTGCGCTTAATTTTTCTAAGATATGACTGTCCATAATGACATTTTCAAATTACTGCTGACTTCAGTATCTTAATTTGTACATTGTAGAAAATTATAAATTTCATATTCATTTCAAGGATAACTTCCTGCAGCTATTCTCCAATGAATGTGATGAAAACTTCAAAATTTTTAAATCTCGCTTATACGTTTAGAATCATGCTGTTAGTCGTACAGCTACATTTGCCTATATCTCACATGTAGTACTGCACACGAACTGAAATTTGAATAGGTTTTGGCAGGAAGGATTCAGAAAAATGTCCTAGAAACACATTTTTGAAAAATATAGAACATTGGCAGTGCTTCAGTATTTGGTATCTGTGCGATAAATATTTCAGACTGAATCCAAGATAAGAGGTTAGCTGTATTGTTGTTGAAAATTTTATCTAGTGCTTTCGGTGAAGTAGCAAAAGATATAAATTCATTTGGGAGTGACTATGAAGCAGATGTTATCGTACCAACAGCATAAAACCTTGAATATGCAGTTAACGATAACTTCTATCCATACAGAAATCGTTGCCTGCTTTACAAAGCTATCCGAATACTGTGCTAAAGAATTATTTTAAATGCTGGAATGTAGAAACTGTAAAACATCTATAACGGTAGATAAAAATTATCGTTGACTGAAAACGATGAAAACTATGAAATTGTGAGAATGATTGGCAGGGAAGGATCACAGTGTCCTAATAAGGAAGTCGTTAATGCAGTTGTTATTACTTATTTGTGGGTTAAAAGCTTGATAAATGAAAGGTGTGGAAAAATTTTGTCAGATGTTCGTAACAGGAAATTTTAATAATAAAGTTAGCAGTTACTTCGTTGTTAAAAGAGAAGACTTCTTTCTCCACGACATATTTTGCATTCAAGGTGACCACGCAGACGAAAGGATTCTACACTGTATTCTGAAAATAGCAGCTAACATTTTTCTAAATAATGATGTTAAGAAAATAAATTACACTGATAACAGCAGTAATGTAAAGAAGAAAAAAGTTTTGAACTATAAAATAAGCTCCAGATCAATTCTTATGGTAGAGCGCACAAACCTTTGTAATTTTGTCCTCAGACAGGATTAGAACAGAAACTTTTCAAATGTGGTGCTACCGAAGAATGCTGAAAATCGAGTGGGTAGATCGAATAACAAATGGGGACTGAGTGGAATTGGAAAAAAGAACTAAAGGTACAACTTGACTAAAAGGAGAGTCGGTCGAGAGGACATATCCTGAGGCATCAAGGTATTCTCTTATTGTTCTTAATGGAAGTAAGTGTGTGGGGTAAGAATTGTAAAGGGAGACCAAGGGATGAATAAGTAAGCGGGTTCAAACGGCTATAGCTTGCGGTAGGTATGCCGAGATGAAAACAGCTGCATCAAATCATCCTTCGGATTGAAGACAAGGACATCATTAACAAAATTCGTATGTTTTTAGCTTTGACATGCGTATGAGTTGTTAAATAATGATAAGGATGTAGTTAATAATAATCCTGTGGTGTTGCAGTTCTTCTTATGTCCGTGCTTGATACGAAAATAGGACGTGAAATTCCGCCTTATGCAAGACACCTTTTCAGTTTCGTTTTACCCAGACATGTTTCAGCAGTCTTTGTGCTATCTTCAGAGGGCTATTTTATTTTCTTACTGTAAAACTGTTGTTACATATTGACATTTAGAGAAACTTTTGGTACACAATATTATACATCATTTGTTTACAGTTCACAGTTGAGATATGTATTAATGAGCTGATGCACTGTATGTTGTTTATTACATTATGTCTAAAGTTCTAGTTATAGCTTAATTGGCAAAAGAGTGGATGTATATATTAGTTTACATACCTTACATATCTCAACTGTGAACTGTAAACAACTGATGTATAATATTTTACAACAATTATTCATTCACAATTGTAAATATTTTGTACCAAAAGTTTGTCTAAATGTTAATACATAACAACAATATTACAGTAAAAAAATAAAATAACCCCCTGAAGACAGCACAATAAGTGTTGAAACATGCCTTGGTAAAACGAAACTGAAAAGGTGTCTTTCATAAGGCGGAATTTATCGTCCTAGGATGTAATCATTTTGGCAGAAACATTGCAGATTCGTGCAATAATTGTTTAGGATTTTATCCACTAAATTTTTCTAATAATTGTATTGATTAGCATTAATATCCTTTTTAGTTATCCTGTTAACAGTTTCATTACAATAGGAGGTTAATTTTGGCTCAGTCTTGAAACAGTTTTGGGATTTTGCGGTTGGCAAATACATAGTCAGAAAAAAAATCGCAGTACCAAGAAGTATTAATAAAGAGTAGTGAAATTTTGGGAATATATTTGCCTAGGTAACATGTGAAGGGCTTATTTCAATAGTGGTACAAGTCCATTTTTGTTCATATTGAGATACAGAGTCCTAAAGTTAAATGAGCGCTGAAAAATATGCAGTTGAGATACCAGAAATATTCAGGTATACGGCTTCTTGCTAGAGATGAACCTTTCTTTCTGTTTGTTTGGCTCATTAATTTAAGAAGCATTGTAGACAGAAATGTGGAGGTAATGGACTTGTACCACTATTGAAATAAACGCTTCATATTTAAGAGATTAACATTGCAAGATCGCAGGTTGATATAAGCACCAGATATGCCGTTGCAAATTTGAAATAATGGTACATTAATAATCGGTGTAAGAGCCAGACTGTTGAATGCAAGCATGCAAACGTACATGCATTGCATTGTACAGGTGTCGGATGTCAGTTTGTGTGTTTGAGTTCTATACCTGTTACACAATTGGTCTGTCAATACAGCGACGGATAATGCTGTTTGTGGATAAGACTGGAGCTGGCGTCCGATGAAGTCTCATATGTGCTGGACTGGAGACAGACCTGGTGATGGAGCAGGCCGAGGCAAGATGTCGACACGCTGTAGAGCATGTTGGGCTACAACAGCGGTATGTAGGCGGCCGTTATCCTGTTGGAAAACACTCCTTGGAATGTTGTTAATGAATAGCAGCATAACAGGTCGAATGACGAACTGACACACAAATTTGAAGTGAGGGCGCTTAGGATAACCACGAGAGTGGTCGTGCTGCCATGTGAAATCGCACCCCAGGCCACAGCTTTACGTGTTGGTCCTGTGTGTCCAGCACACAGACAGGTTCATCTACATCTACATCCATACTCCGCAAGCCACCTGACGGTGTGTGGCGGAGGGTACCTTCAGTATCTCTATCGTTTCTCCCTTCTATTCCAGTCTCGTATTGTTCGTGGAAAGAAGGATTGTCGGTATGCCCCTGTGTGGGCTCTAATCTCTCTGATTTTATCCTCATGGTCTCTTCGCGAGATATACGTAGGAGGGAGCAATATACTGCTTGACTCTTCGGTGAAGGTATGTTCTCGAAACTTTGACAAAAGCCCGTACCGAGCTACTGAGCGTCTCTCCTGCAGAGTCTTCCACTAGAGTTTATCTATCATCTCCGTAACGCTTTCGCGATTACTAAATGATCCTGTAACGAAGCGCGCTGCTCTCCGTTGGATCTTCTCTATGTCTTTTATCAACCCTATCTGGTACGGATACCACACTGCTGAGCAGTATTCAAGCAGTGGGCGAACAAGCGTACTGTAACCTACTTCCTTTGTTTTCGGATTGCATTTCCTTAGGATTCTTCCAATGAATCTCAGTCTGCCATCTGCTTTACCGACAATCAACATTATATGATCATTCCATTTTAAATCACTCCTAATGCGTACTCCCAGATAATTTATGGTATTAACTGCTTCCAGTTGCTGACCTGCTATTTTGTAGCTAAATGATAAAGGATCTATCTTTCTGTGTATTCGCAGCACATTACACTTGTCTACATTGAGATTCAGTTGCCATTCCCTGCACCATGCGTCAATTCGCTGCAGATCCTCCTGCATTTCAGTACAATTTTCCATTGTTACAACCTCTCGATACACCACAGCATCATCTGCAAAAAGCCTCAGTGAACTTCCGATGTCATCCACCAGGTCATTTATGTATATTGTGAATAGCAACGGTCCTATGACACTCCCCTGCGGCACACCTGAAATCACTCTTACTTCGGAAGACTTCTCTCCATTGAGAATTACATGCTGCGTCCTGTTATCTAGGAACTCCTCAATCCAATCACACAATTGGTCTTATAGTCCATATGCTCTTACTTTGTTCATTAAACGACTGTGGGGAACTGTATCGAACGCCTTGCGGAAGTCAAGAAACACGGCATCTACCTGCGAACCCGTGTCTATGGCCCTCTGAGTCTCGTGGACGAATAGCGCGAGCTGGGTTTCACATGACCGTCTTTTTCGAAACCCATGCTGATTCCTACAGAGTAGATTTCTAGTCTCCAGAAAAGTCATTATACTCGAACACAATACGTGTTCCAAAATTCTACAACTGATCGACGTTAGAGATATAGGTCTATAGTTCTGCACATCTGTTCGACGTCCCTTCTTGAAAACGGGGATGACCTGTGCCCTTTTCCAATCCTTTGGAACGCTACGCTCTTCTAGAGACCTACGGTACACCGCTGCAAGAAGGGGGGCAAGTTCCTTCGCGTACTCTGTGTAAAATTTAACTGGTATCCCATCAGGTCCAGAGGCCTTTCCTCTTTTGAGCGATTTTAATTGTTTCTCTATCCCTCTGTCGTCTATTTCGATATCTACCATTTTGTCATCTGTGCGACAATCTAGAGAAGGAACTACAGTGCAATCTTCCTCTGTGAGACAACTTTGGAAAAAGACATTTAGTATTTCGGCCTTTAGTCTGTCATCCTCTGTTTAAGTACCATTTTGGTCACTGAGTGTCTGGACATTTTGTTTTGATCCACCTACCGCTTTGACATAAGACCAAAATTTCTTAGGATTTTCTGCCAAGTCAGTACATAGAACTTTACTTTCGAATTCATTGAACGCCTCTCGCATAGCTCTCTTCACACTACATTTCGCTTCGCGTAATTTTTGTTTGTCTGCAAGGCTTTGGCTATGTTTATGTTTGCTGTGAAGTTCCCAGGTTGATTGCAGGCCCTCAACTGGTCTCCTTCTAACCAACACACAGACATCAGTGGTACCGAGGCGGAACCAGCCCGCATCTCGTGGTCGTGCGGTAGCGTTCTCGCCTCCCACGCCCGGGTTCCCGGGTTCGATTCCCGGCGGGGTCAGGGATTTTCGCTGCCTCGTGATGGCTGGGTGTTGCGTGCTGTCCTTAGGTTAGTTAGGTTTAAGTAGTTCTAAGTTCTAGGGGACTGATGACCATAGATGTTAAGTCCCATAGTGCTCAGAGCCATTTGAACCATTTTTGAGCAGAACCAGCTTTCATGAGAAACGACAACAGATCTCCAGCTGCCCTCCAATGAGGTCTCACTTGACACCACTGAAGGCGCAAGTGGCGGTGGTTTGAGGTCAATGGAATGCACGCTACAGGGCGTCTGGCTCCGCACTGTCCTTGTCCTTGTGTAACACCCCACCCGTTGCTTGTCCGATTTTTGCGTGTGTTCGCCCCTGACAAACAACTTACAGAGAAATTGGGAGTGGAACTGTACGCAAAAATGGATAACGCTAGATTTAAATGTGGCCCTCTCACCCCAAATTAATCAGCGGTGGTAGTGTTGACGATAAATCACACCTATTTTTACTTCCAAACATGAACGATCACGAACACTTAGGGTGTTCAATGACATCAAACACATACACAAAAATAAAATAATGCAAAAGGGTGAATTCAGGATCAACTACTGAAAGTAAAGGCTCTACTGAATCACAATAATTTTATTACAACCTTCAGATCAATGCTGAATAAAACACAATGAACAATTTACAAATTATCCTCCCAACTGGCATTAGCAGTGACTGTGTTAAAATCGGTCCAAAACGCGATCTCTTATAACATATATACGAAGAAACACTACACTCCAAAGTACCGTGAAACGTCTGTGGAAACAGAAATTGCAATTGATCCAATTATTTAACGTTACTCCTAACACAGGCCGAAGTGGGAGCGATCTCACCGTAATATTCCTGTTGTAGCGGCGGTCTCCGACGGCGACGGCGCGGCCGTGCGGTCGCCGTGTGGCGTCTCGCAAAGTACAATCCTACAGTATTTGAACACCAGACTGCTGTCCGTAAACTTCTCTAATTGCGACAATGTTTCCGTCAGCAATGAGCTGGCGCGGATAACGTCCTCTCAGAACGGGAGACCAAGAGGAGAGACGACTTGGCTAACATCCTCTCAGTACGAGAGCCCAGAACGGAAGACTTCTACCGAGAGTCCAACAAGATCGCTCTTCACCTTTGTTTTCTCACCTCAACTTTTACCGAGCGAATCACATCACTAGAAGCTCCCAAAATACCCAGTTTGCCAGTGCCGACCAATGTACGGCCTGCGAATAGAACTCTTTTTCCAGAATTCTTTTATTTCTACAAAATTTGACAAGTAAACTCCGCCCTCGCCGACTGCGAAGAGCCACAGCTGTGGGAAATAACGCGTTTACTGGAAGTTTTCTCCCAAGAGACCACTCGAGATTTTCCCGGCGAGATTCCCCGTCGTAGCGAACACAGATTCTCGCATTGAAAGTTTGTTATTTGGAACTCCTGGCCTGCCCCACTTGAGTTACTCGAAGGCGTAAAATTAGTGGGACGTAGATGAGAGCACGCACAGGAAAACCGGTCCAGCTACCCACTGCTCTGTTTTGGTAAACACCTGAACACCTGCAGCCGCTCGTCCCTCAGAGGTTGGCGGCCGCTGTGGCCTCTCTAAACGGATTACAGAAATCCCCCACCACTCATACCATCAGGCTGTGGCCTTCGGCGGCTAGGCGGGGATGTAGCCGAGCTCTGTCTCGCGTACTGCCTTTCCGCAAAATCTTATAATTACAAAATCGCGGAAATCTCGCTTGCCGATGCGTTTCCACATACAGGGTGTTTCAAAAATGACCGGTATATTTGAAACGGCAATAAAAACTAAACGAGCAGCGATAGAAATACACCGTTTGTTGCAATATGCTTCGGACAACAGTACATTTTCAGGCGGACAAACTTTCGAAATTACAGTAGTTACAATTTTCAACAACAGATGGCGCTGCAAGTGATGTGAAAGATATCGAAGACAACGCAGTCTGTGGGTGCGCCATTCTGTACGTCGTCTTTCTGCTGTAAGCGTGTGCTGTTCACAACATGCAAGTGTGCTGTAGACAACATGGTTTATTCCTTAGAACAGAGGATTTTTCTGGTGTTGGAATTCCACCGCCTAGAACACAGTGTTGTTGCAACAAGACAAAGTTTTCAACGGAGGTTTAATGTAACCAAAGGACCGAAAAGCGATACAATAAAGGATCTGTTTGAAAAATTTCAACGGACTGGGAACATGACGGATGAACGTGCTGGAAAGGTACGGCGACCGCGTACGGCAACCACAGAGGGCAACGCGCAGCTAGTGCAGCAGGTGATCCGACAGCGGCCTCGGGTTTCCGTTCGCCATGTTGCAGCTGCGGTCCAAATGACGCCAACGTCCACGTATCGTCTCATGCGCCAGAGTTTACACCTCTATCCATACAAAATTCAAACGCGGCAACCCCTGAGCGCCGCTACCATTGCTGCACGAGAGACATTCGCTAACGATATAGTGCACAGGATTGATGACGGCGATATGCATGTGGGCAGCATTTGGTTTACTGACGAAGCTTATTTTTACCTGGACGGCTTCGTCAATAAACAGAACTGGCGCATATCGGGAACCGAAAAGCCCCATGTTGCAGTCCCATCGTCCCTGCATCCTCAAAAAGTACTGGTCTGGGCCGCCATTTCTTCCAAAGGAATCATTGGCCCATTTTTCAAATCCGAAACGATTACTGCATCACGCTATCTGGACATTCTTCGTGAATTTGTGGCGGTACAAACTGCCTTAGACGACACTGCGAACACCTCTTGGTTTATGCAAGATGGTGCCCGGTCACATCGCACGGCCGACGTCTTTAATTTCCTGAATGAATATTTCGATGATCGTGTGATTGCTTTGGGCTATCCGAAACATACAGGAGGCGGCGTGGATTGGCCTCCCTATTCGCCAGACATGAACCCCTGTGACTTCTTTCTGTGGGGACGCTTGAAAGACCAGGTGTACCGCCAGAATCCAGAAACAATTGAACAGCTGAAGCAGTACATCTCATCTGCATGTGAAGCCATTCCGCCAGACACGTTGTCAAAGGTTTCGGGTAATTTCATTCAGAGACTACGCCATATTATTGCTACGCATGGTGGATATGTGGAAAATATCGTACTATAGAGTTTCCTAGACCGCAGCGCCATCTGTTGTTGAAAATTGTAACTACTGTAATTTCGAAAGTTTGTCTGCCTGAAAATGTACTGTTGTCCTAAGCATATTGGAACAAACGGTGTATTTCTATCGCTGCTCGTTTAGTTTTTATTGCCGTTTCAAATATACCGGTCATTTTTGAAACACCCTGTAGATGTCCTACACCGTAATTTAGAGTACTACTCCAACAAAACCGAAAGTGTCACGTTAAATGGACTCATGTAAGGTGCAAGGCCGTTGCCACCTTACACTTGAAGTAACCCGTTTGTAACAGTTCGTTGTGTGACTGTGGTGGCCAAGTCCTCCTCAAATAGCTGCTGCAGATGCCGTACGACGCGCCAGAGCCATACGCCCAACACGACGGTCTTCCATCTCGGTAGAGCCACGTGGCCGTCCGGAGCCCGGTCTTCTTGCGACCGTACGTTCTCGTGACGAACGCTGCCAGCAGTCATGTACACTGCCTACTACGTTACTGCCAAGCCTTTCTGCAGTATCGCAGAACATCCAGCTTCTAGTAGCTTTACTACACGACCTCGTTCAAACTCAGAAAGGCGTTGGTAATGACGTCCTTGTCGCCTTAAAGTCGTTATTGACTAACATCAGATCACCACGTCCAGTCTCAAAGGTAACAAACGCTCACGACAGTTACGGCGTGCACTTGAAACAAATCTGATTTTCATCCCCACAGTGGCGCTAATAGCGCCACTCTTATGCGACTGGCGCGAAATTTGAATAGACATCATCTTTCAGATGTAGAGTAGTAGTAGTAGTAGAAGGGTTTTGGGGGCGCACGACAGCAAGGTCTTCAGCGCCCGTTCAGTATCAAAGTGAGACGGGTGTCAAGAAAAAAAAAACTCAGAACATTTACATCAAACGGAACATAAAACACAGGGAACAATCATAAAAAATATGTGCTCACCCACACCGAAGCGTGGGGTGAAGCAGGGCGTCAGCAGTAAAACATGGACACAGGAAGAAAGAGGTAGAGGGAGCTAAAACAATGGAGCAGATGGAAGTGGCTGGCTAACCGCAAGGAAAAAAGGGAGGAGTCAGCCACTCTGCAATACACTAAAACCGCCAGCCTAAAAGTTTAGGCCAGAGTCCAGACACATCACAAAACTTAAAAACCCTAGACACACACGTCTCATCGTTAGCTAAAACACAGGGCAGATCCCCATCAACTTGTGCTTCTGCCCCTGCATCACGGTATAAAACGCAGTCTGTTAAAATGTGCCGGACAGAGATGTGCACATCACAAGCATCACAAAACGGAGGATCCTCCCGCCGTAATAAGTAGCTATGTGTCAGAGGACAGTGCCCGATCCGAAGACGTGTGAGCGCCACCTCTTCCCGCCTGAGCAGCCGGCAGGAGGAACGCCACGACCGAGTGGTTGACTTTACCGACCGCAGTTTATTGGCCGTCACCGCCAGCCATTCGTCCTCCCACAACTCCGTGCACTTCCTGTGGAGTGCAGCGATGACTGACTGCAAGGGGATAGGACACTGGACCACATCCTGCTCTCTGCAGGCCTCCTTGGCAGCCCGATCAGCCTGTTCATTGACCCATATGCCGATATCACCAGGCACCCAGCAGAAGGATACCTCTTTACCCCACCGTTGGAGCAAGTACAGTCGGTCATGTATCAGCTGGACCATCTCTTCAGTCGGGTACAGGTTCTGCAGTGACTGTAAGGCACTAAGAGAATCGGAGCAGAGAAGAAATCGATCGCCCCGAACGCGATGCATCTGCTCCAGTGCCGTCAGGATCGCGCGGAGCTCCACTGCGAAAACGGTATATTCAGCAGGGAGGCGAATCCGGGTAACATGATCAGGGAACACCACAGAACAGCCAAGGAAAGTCTCCTGTTTGGAGCCATCAGTATAAACGACAGTCAGATGTAGATGTCAAAGTCCGTCAACTGCACATACGGTTCACGTCCACGCTGTCGCGGCATGCTACCAGTGTTAAAGACTGCGATGGAGCTCCGTATGCCACGGCAAACTGGCTCACACTGACGGCGGCGGTGCACAAATGCTGCGCAGCTGGCGCCATTCGACGGCCAACACCGCGGTTCCTGGTGTGTCCGCTGTGCCGTGCGTGTGATCATTGCTTGTACAGTCCTCTCGCAGTGTCCGGAGCAAGTATGGTGGGTCTGACACACCGGTGTCAATGTGTTCTTTTTTCCATTTCCAGGAGTGTACAACAAAAGGTGTCCTCCGAAACACTTATGTGTGCGCCAGCATTGTGCTCTTTCGCCAGAGACGCCACGGGTCACCTTCTATCCTACTTTACACAGCAGACAAGCCTCCGAACCCCACGTTCCGTGAAGAGTAGTGGACGTCCAACTATTTAGCGCCTAGTGGTGGTAGTTCCACTGTTCTTCTACCTCTTTTCTTAGATGGTTACGACAGTAGCACGTGAACACACGACCAGCTTCGCCGTTCCCAGATACTCATTCAAGGCCCTGTGTAATAATAATCTGCCTTTTGTCTCAATGGATCTCCCCATTTGCAGCCCATATATTCGCTGCTGTGATCTTCCGTCCGGGTCTGCTCCGCCTACATACAGGGCTATTACAAATGATTGAAGCGATTTCATAAATTCACTGTAGCTCCATTCATTGACATATGGTCACGACACACTACAGATACGTAGAAAAACTCATAAAGTTTTGTTCGGCTGAAGCCGCACTTCAGGTTTCTGCCGCCAGAGCGCTCGAGAGCGCAGTGAGACAAAATGGCGACAGGAGCCGAGAGAGCGTATGTCGTACTTGAAATGCACTCACATCAGTCAGTCATAACAGTGCAACGACACTTCAGGACGAAGTTCAACAAAGATCCACCAACTGCTAACTTCATTCGGCGATGGTATGCGCAGTTTAAAGCTTCTGGATGCCTCTGTAAGGGGAAATCAACGGGTCGGCCTGCAGTGAGCGAAGAAACGGTTGAACGCGTGCGAGCAAGTTTCACGCGTAGCCCGCGGAAAATTGGCCCATGCCACAACTGTAGACCGACAGCGCCGACTTCATCTTTCAACAGGATGGTGCTACACCGCACTTCCATCATGATGTTCGGCATTTCTTAAACAGGAGATTGGAAAACCGATGGATCGGCCGTGGTGGAGATCATGATCCGCAATTCATGTCATGTCCTCCACGCTCTCCCGACTTAACCCCATGCGATTTCTTTCTGTGGGGTTATGTGAAAGATTCAGTGTTTAAACCTCCTCTACCAAGAAACGTGCCAGAACTGCGAGCTCGCATCAACGATGCATTGATGGGGACATGCTGCGCCGAGTGTGGGAGGAACTTGATTATCGGCTTGATGTCTGCCAAATCACTAAAGGGGGACATATCGAACATTTGTGAATGCCTAAAAAAACTTTTTGAGTTTTTGTATGTGTGTGCAAAGCATTTTGAAAATATCTCAAATAACAAAGTTATTGTAGAGCTGTGAAATCGCTTCAATCATTTGTAATAACCCTGTACTTTTGTTACCGCGTCACGTGCCTGGAATGCCACCAGGCGACATCCAACTTCGCGGTGTGCAGTGGTCAAGCTTTGGCTTATCGGTGTGTGTTAATGATCTTGCAGAGACTATTAATAATAACCTCAGAGATTCTGTAGATGACGCAGTTATCTTTAATCAAGTACCGTTCAAGAAAATCCTAAAGAGATATCCAGTCAAGTGCTGATAAGATTGCCGGCCCTTGTGACCGTGCGGTTCTAGGCGCTTCAGTCCGGAACCGCGCGACCGCTACGGTCGCAGGTTCGAATCCTGCCTCTGGCATTGATGTGTGTGATGTCCTTAGGTTAGTTAGGTTTAAGTAGTTCTAAGTTCTAGGGGACTGATGACCTCAGAAGTTAAGTCCCATATTGCTCAGAGCCATTTTGAGCTGATAAGATTTGAAAGTGCTGGAAACATTGGCACATTGCTTCAAATGTATTAAAATCTAAAATCATTCTCTTCAGAAAACGCAGAAATTTAGAGTTCTGTGACTACATCAGTGAGACACAGAATCAATCCACTTATACAAATATGGGGACGGTACATTTTGTGGGAATGTAACATGGAGTTATCACACTGCCTTAGGCTTGGGTAAAGCTGATAACGGACTTTGGATATATTGGCAGGATATCTGGAAAATGCATTCAGACTACAAAGGAGACATCTACGTCTACATCTACATCTACAGGGATACTCCGCAAATCACATTTAAGAGCCTGGCGCAGGGTTCGTCGAACCATCATCACAATAATTCTCTATTGTTCCAATCTCGTACAAAACACGGAAGAAACGAACACCTATATCTTTCCTTGCTAGCTCTGATTTTCCTTATTTTATTTTGATGATCGTTTCTGCTTATGAGGCCGACGTCAACAAAATATTTTCGCATTCGGAGGAGAAAGTTGGTGATTGAAAGTTCGTACGAAGATACCGTCGCAACGAAAACACCTTTGTTTTAATGTTGTCACACCAAATCCTGTAGTATTTCAGTGATACTCTCTACCCTATTTCGCAATAATACTAAACGTGATGCCCTTCTTTGAACTTTCTCAAAGTTCTCCGTCAATCCTACTTGGTATATTTGGTAAGGATCCCACACCGCGCAGCAGTATTCTGAAAGAGGACGGACAAGCGTAGTGTAGGCGGTCTCTTTAGTAGATCTGTTATATTTTCTAAGTGCCCTGCCAATAAAACGAAGTCTTAGGTTAGCCTTCTCCACAACATTTTCTATGTGTTTCTTCCAATTTAAGTTGTTCGTATTTGCAATTCCTACGTATTTAATTGAATTTACGGCCTTTAGATCTGATTGATTTATCGCAGAACCGAAGTTTAAAGGATTCCTTTTAACACTTTTCATTATGTAGGGTCAATTGCCAATTTTTGCCCCATACAGGTATATTTTCTACTCGTAAATCGTTTTGCAATTTGTTTTGATCTTCTGATGACTTTGCTAGTTGATAAACGACAGCATCCTCTCCAAATAATCTAAGACGGCAGCTCAGGTTGTCGCCTAAATTGTTTACATAGATAAGGAAAGGAACAGCAAAGGGCCTATGACACTACCTTGAGGAACGCCAGAAACCATTTCTGTTTCACTCGATGACTCGTCGATTACAATGAACTGTGACCACTGTGACAGGAAATCACGAATTCACTTGCATAACTGAGACGATGCATGCAATTTCACTACAAGCCGCTTGTGTGGTACAGTGTCAAAAGCCTTCTGCAAATCTAGAAATACGGAATCCACTTGAAATCCCATGTAAATAGCACTCAACGCTTCGTGTGAGTAAAGAGCTGGTTGTGTTTCACAAGAAGGATGTTTTGTAAATCCATGTTGACTGTGTGCCAATAGACCGTTCTTTTCGAAGTAATTCATGATGTTCGAACACAATTTATGTTCCAGAATCCTCCTGCACATCGACGTTAATGATATGGGCCTGTAATTTAGAGGATTACTCCTACTACCTTTCTTGAATGTTGATGTGACCTGCGCAACTTTCCACTCTATGGGTATGGATCTTTCGTCGAGCGAACAGCTTTATTTAATTGTTAAGTATGGAGCTATACTCTGAAAGTAACCTAACTTGCATGCAGTCTGTACCGGAAGACTTGCTTTTGTGAAGTGGTTTAAGTTACTTCACTACTCTGAGGGTATCTATTTACACGTTACTTATGTTGGCAGCTGTTCTTGATTCGAGTTCTGGAATATTCACTTTGTCTTCTTTGGAGAAGGAATTTACGGAAGGCCGGGTTTAGTAACTCTGGTTTGGCAGCACTGTCGTCAAAGTATTTCCATTGCTATCGCGCAGAGAAGGCACTGATTGTGTCTTGCCGCTACCATCCTCCACATACGACCAGAATCACTTCGGATTTTCTGCCAGATTTCAAGACAAAGTTTCGTTGTGGAAACTATTGTAAGCATCTCGCATTGAAGTCCACGCCAAATTTCGAGCTTCTGTAAAAGATTGCCAATATTGGATATTTTGGATCCATTTAAATTTGGCATGTTTTATTCGTTGTTTCTGAACAGTGTTCTGATCCGTTTTGTGTAGAACAGAGGATCATCTCCGTCGCTTGTTAATTTATTTGCAATAAATCTATAAATTGCTGACGATACTGTTTCTTTGAATTCAGGCCACATCTGGCCTACACTTACATTGTTAATTTGGAAGGAATGGAGATTGTCTCTCAGGGAGGCGTCAAGTTAATTTTTATCTGTGTTTTTGAACAGGTATATTTTTCGGTTATTTGTGGAGGATTTGGGGATTACAACACTGAGTCTCGCTACGACAGTCCTGTGTTCATTAATCCGTGTATTCGTTTTGAGGCTTATTATTAGCACAGGATTATTTGTTGGTAAGAGGTCAAACGCTGTTTAAAAAACATTCTGGGTCCAAGGGTCCGAGTCTAGAATACTGATCAAGTTTATGGGGCACCGTATCAAATAGGAGAGGGCACACCGAAGGTGTACAAAGAAAGCCAGAATGAACGGTCACAGGTTCCTTTCAATTATCATGAGAAATCCTACTTTCTACTTGCAGTATTAAGTGAGGACTCGGGGAATTTACGACCGTCCACGACGTACTGCTGTTGCTGGGACACAGAGGAGGAGACCGTTGACTAACTGCAGCACCGACAGAGGCATTTAAGCAGTCAGTCTTCTACATCTGAAGCTATATACATACTCCGCAACGCACTATTCGATGCATGGCGGAGGGTACCTTGTACAACTAATAGTCATTTCCTTCCCAGTACCATTCACAAATAATGCAAGGAAAAAACGGTTATCTATAAGTTCCCCTATAAGCCCTAATTTCTCTCATCTTATCTTCATCGTCCTTAAGCGAAATGAACGTTGGCTGTAGTAGAATCGATCTGAATCCGGCCTTAAACGTCAGTTCTCTTAATTTCTGCAATAGTGTCACGAGAAAAGAGCGTCGTCTTTCCTCTAGGGACTTCCAGCGTTACAAAGCATCTCAGTAATATTTACGAGGCGGTCGAACTTACCAGCAACAAATCTAGCAGCCCGCCTCTGAACTGCTTCGATGTCTTCCTTTAATCCGACCCGGTGGGGCCCGCAGATATTCGAGCAATACTCAAGAACAGGTAGCACTAGTGTTCTGTACGCCGTCTGCCTTACAGATGAGCTGCACTTTCCCAAAAATTCTCCCAGCAAACAGAAGTCGAACATTCGCCTGCGCTACCACCAACATGACGTGCTCGTTCCATCCCGTATCATTTTGCTACCTTACTCCCTGATATTTAATCGACGCTACTGTGTTAAACATCACACTAGTAATGTTTTATTCGACCATTACATGATATTCAGCCGCATTAATTTACATTTGTGTACAGTCAGAGCAAGACAGCTTTCACCACACCGTCTAAAAATTCTAAGTTATCCTGCATCCTCCTACCATGGCTAAACGACGACGCCTTCGTGTACACAGCAGTGTCATCAGAAAACAGCCGTGAATTGCTGTTCACCGTGCCCGTCAGATCATTTTTGAACATAGAGAATAACACCGGTTCTGTCACACTTCCCTGGGGCACATCTGACGATGCCATTGTCTCTTTCCGCCCCATTACGCAAGGGAACTGTAAGAACCTCTAATCCTTGGCACAATGTCCGCCCCCGGTAGCTGAGTGGTTAGAGCGACGGAATGTCGTACCTAACGGCCCGGGTTCGATTCCCAGCTGGGTCGGAGATTTTCTCCGCTCAGGGACTGGGTGTTGTGTTGTCCTTATCATCATCATTTCATCGCCAACGACACGCAAGTCGCCGAAGTGGCGTCAACTCGGAAGACTTGGAGGAGGAGGAGGATATTCGTGTTTAACGTCCCGTCGACAACGAGGTCATTAGAGACGGAGCACAAGCTCGGATTAGGGAAGGATGGGGAAGGAAGTCGGCCGTGCCCTTTCAAAGGAACCATCCCGGCATTTGCCTGGAGTGATCTAGGGAAATCACGGAAAACCTAAATCAGGATGGCCGGACGCGGGATTGAACCGTCGTCCTCCAGAATGCGAGTCCAGTGTGCTAGCCACTGCGCCACCTCGCTCGGTCGGAAGACTTGCACCAGGCGAACGGTCTCCCCGACGGGAGGCCCTAGCCAGACGGCATTTTCATTTCCATCGTTGGTACAATGGGAAGTACCCTCTCCCTAGCACTTGAAAATGAGATGGAGATTATAGACACAGAGAGAGGGACTGTTGGTGTAGAGCGCCCGTCGGCCACAACGTCGTTAGAGATGACTCGAACTGGGCATGTACGGCGAACAAAGATATTTGTGGCCTTTTGAAACGAACCATCCGGTACCAGCCGGTACCGATTTCGGGGAACCACGGCCAGCTTCAACGTGGCTGGTCGGACGCGCACCAGAAACCCACTCTTCCACGTACGAGTGGAGCGCCCTCACCGTTGCGCCATGCCGCATGGCCACTCCTCTTCTTCGGTCTCCTGTAAGTTATCTCTGTAAGATTTATCTCGAGCAGATAACGTAAGCGTAATTTCCTTTGAATCACGGTCCTTCTGGTCCAGATTCGTCTTTAACAGGGAATTTCAATTTGTGAAAGTCGTGCCTATCGTCCACATGAATGATATAATATCTGGGAGTCGGGACCTGCTAAATACGTATCTATATTATTTCACTTGCGTTCAAAACACACGCACACCTACACGCTATGGAATTTAGAAAGTAATGTTTCGTACTGCTGCTCTGATATCATACAAGCAAATTCACATGTGGGATGATCTTGTATGTATGAATCTTTTGCCGTAGATTGCTCGCGAAATCCATTGTGACCTAATGAATGACTCATTTATCACGCATCAGTTGATGTGTCGTCTACATTACCTGTTGTATACTGATTAAATGGTCGTCTACACGTCTATGACCGAGCGAGGTGGCGCAGTGGTTAGCACACTGGACTCGCATTCGGGAGGACGACGGTTCAATACCGTCTCCAATCATCCTGATTTAGGTTTTCCGTGATGTCCCTAAATTGTTTCAGGCAAATGCCGGGTTGGTTCCTTTGAAAGGGCACGGCCGATTTCCTTCCCGATCCTTCCCTAACCCGAGCTTGCGCTCCGTCTCTAATGGCCTCGTTGTCGACGGGACGTTAAACACTAACCACCTAACTACCCCTATACGTATATGCCTGTATATTTGGAGGTAAATGAGTACAGTCCATGTTTTAAATAACACAAGAAGGACGGACATAATATATTCGCGTGATGAGAAGGTACTGCATTGTTTAGCTGCGTGATGTTAATAATACACTACTGGCCATTAAAATTGCTCCACCAAGAAGAAAAGCAGATGATAAACGCGTATTCATTGGTCAAAATCCTGAGAAATCAGTACCCAGAACAACCACCTCTGGCCGTAATAACGGCCTTGATATGCCTGATCATTGAGTCAAACAGAGCTTGGATGGCGTTTACAGGTACAGCTGCTCATGCAGCTTTAACACGATACCACAGTTCATCAAGAGTAGTCACTGGCGTATTGTCACGAGCCAGTTTCTCGGCCACCATTGACCAAACGTTTTCAATTGGTGAGAGATCTGGAGAATGTGCTGGCCAGGGCAGCAGTCGAACATTTTCTGTATCCAGAAAGGCCCGTATAGGACCTGCAACATGCGGTCGTGCATTATCCTGCTGAAACGTAGGGTTTCGCAGGGATCGAATGAAAATGTTCAAATGTGTGTGAAATCTTATGGGACTTAACTGCTAAGGTCGTCAGTCCCTAAGCTTACTCACTGCTTAACCTAAATTATCCTAAGGACAAACACACACACCCATTATGATATTTTCACTCTGCATCGGAGTGTGCGCTGATATGAAACTTCCTGGCAGATTAAAACTATGTGCCCGACCGAGACTCGAACTCGGGACTGGGCATGGGTCGTGCTTCGGTAGCTCAGATGGTAGAGCACTTGCCCGTGAAAGGCAAAGGTCCCGAGTTCGAGTCTCGGTCGGGCACACCGTTTTAATCTGCCAGGAAGTTTCACACACATCCATGCCCGAGGGAGGACTCGAACCTCCGCCGGGACCAGCCGCACAGTCCATGACTGCAACGACCCAGACCGCTCGTGTAATCCCGCACGGCAGGGATCGAATGAAGGGTAGAGCCACGGGTCGTAACACATCTGAAATGTAACGTCCACTGTTCAAAGTGCCGTCAATGCGAACATGAGCTGACCCACACGTTTTACCAATGGCACCCCATACCATCACACCGTGTGATACGCCAGTATGGCGATGACGAGTACACGCTTCCAATGTGCGTTCACCGCGATGTCGCCAAACACGGATGCGACCATCATGATGCTGTAAACAGAACCTGCATTCATCTGAAAAAATGACGTTTTGCCATTCGTGCACCCAGGTTAGTCGTTGAGGACACCATCGCAGCCGCTCCTGTCTGTGATAGAGCGTCAAGTGTAACCGCAGCCATGGTCTCCTAGCTGATAGGCCATACTGCTGCGAACGTCGTCGAACTGTTCGTGCAGATGATTGTTGTCTTGCAAACGTCCCATCTGTTGACTCAGGGATCGAGACGTAGCTACACGATCCGTTACAGCCACGCGGTTAAAATGTCTGTCATCTCGACTGCTAGTGATACGAGGCAGTTGGGATCCAGCACTGCGTTCCGTATTACCCTCCTGAACCCACCGATTCCATATTCTACTAACAGTCATTGGATCTCGACCAACGCGAGCAGCAATGTCGCGATACGATAAACCGCAATCGCGATAGCCTACAATCCGACCTTTATCAAAGTGGGAAACGTGATGGTACGCGTTTCTCCTCCTTACACGAGGCATCACAACAACGTTTCACCAGGCAACGCCGGTCAACTGCGGTTTGTGTATGAGAAATCGTTTGGAAACTTTCCTCATGTCAGCCCGCTGTAGGTGTGCCACCGGCGCCAACCTTCTGTGAATACTCTGAAAAGCTAATCATTTGCATATCACAGCATGTTCTTCCTGTCGGTTAAATTTCGCTTCTGTAGCACGTCATCTTCGTAGTGTAGCAATTTTAATGGTCAGTAGTGTAGAAAGCCGGCCAGTGTGACTCGCTAGGGAAAAGTGCGTGGCGGTTGCTGGTGACGGCCATGTGGTCCAGTGTGTTGACCCCTACAAGACAGGGCCTGGATGACAGGCTAAAACATGAACGAGAGCTAGAGTCACTGGCGTAGAGGTTGTGACGTCAATGTCTTCAGAGTGGGCGGCGTTAATTTTGGTAGTGGATATTTTGGTGAGATTGTATTTGGTGAGAGAGACGCACTTTTGGGTGGGGGGGGGAGGGGGGGTGAAGTTGTGTCGGAGGGAGATATCCTCAATGGTTGGAATAAAATGCCTAATACGTAAGCCGAAGTCGCGCGAAGGTATTGCAAAGAAGGAGGCAGTCGGTGTACGGAGAGGCGTCTGGAGGTCTGCGCGCCGTTGCGGTGCGGTAGGGACTATTGGAAGCGGCGAGTTTGAGGCAAGTGCTTCCTTGCGATACTCGAGCTCGTGTGTGTCTTTGGTGGATGACTGGTTGGTTGGTTGGTTGGTTGATTGATATGGGTAGGGGACCAAACAGCGAGGTCATCGGCCCCTTGGAGGGCGATTACTGTTATTGTGACACTAGTGGCTAGACTCCTGTGGAACACCGCAACTTGCACATTGCTTGTGTGGCCGATAGTCTGTGTGAAAGCCAGCGGTGTTGTGCCACACCTCGCACACGCGAGTTCGAATGTACAGGGTGATCCACTTAAACGTGCCAGTGCAAACATCTCTGGAACTACAATAGACAATGAAAATCGATTTTCACCAGTATTAATGTAAGGCAGGGGCTCATGAAAGTAAATAATGTGAGTAATTCTAGAACGTAAGCAAATTTTATTTTCAACGCAAACTTTTAGTTTTTTTATGGTCACCCCATATTATTTCATACACAATCAGTAATGAAAAATCACAAAAAGAATAGCGCTGGCTGTATCTTAATACGTCAATTGCATCCCGCAAAACAGCAAAGCAAAGTTGACGCATGAAATAAACGAAACGCACCGCTACTGCACATCCCGAGAAGCAACTGTGAACCCCACGTTGCTCGTAATCGCGATCTGATTGACGTACTGCGATGAAAAAAAATACACTGAACTTACTGCTATTTACACTGTTATTAAGTAGAATGGAAACAATACAGATGTCCAGTTACACGACTACGTGCAACTAACTACCATTTGCCCCTCTGTTAGATCTTTGGTCAGCCATTAGTTATATTTACTGTGGTCAGTGATATTCGGTTTCTTCTTACCGTAATGTCGATTGTAGTTCTCTAATTTTAATAACTTTTTGCCTTTGTCTTGACCACACTTTTATTGTTTCCAAAAGCACTTCATACGTTTCGACTTCCGTCATTTCCAATGGCAGTGTTACGTCAATCATATAAAATTGTCCATTAGATCCATTGTATCTCGTCAATACTCTCAGTCACGAGACAAGTGCACTAGCCTCGTGACTGAAGTGTTGACGAGATACATTGTCACTTATCTAATGAACTATTAAAAAACTAGAAACCCGCCTCGATTGCAAAAAAGCACCTAGTGTTAACCTAGGTTTCGGCGTAGATAACTACACCTTATTCAGAACAATAAAACCCACAGGTGCCTAAGAAGACCTTTGTCAATGATTAAAAGAACACCATAGCTATACATTTATAAACTAAAAACAGGGGAAACACAAACAGTGCATGTGTACAAAGTCTAAATCGTTACTTAACTTCATGGTGTAACCTCCACCTCACACCGACCTATGTTCGATGGGCCATGACCCGCGGGTCACAGCGCTTTCATGTGAATTGCAGCTTCTAGCACTATAGTGAAGATCAGTGAAGTGCGAACGAGTAAACCCTTTCCTTATTTTTCATTCCATGTGACTCGACATGTGTATTGTTTATAGTCCACTTAACACTGCAAATACACTCCTGGAAATTGAAATAAGAACACCGTGAATTCATTGTCCCAGGAAGGGGAAACTTTATTGACACATTCCTGGGGTCAGATACATCACATGATCACACTGACAGAACCACAGGCACATAGACACAGGCAACAGAGCATGCACAATGTCGGCACTAGTACAGTGTATATCCACCTTTCGCAGCAATGCAGGCTGCTATTCTCCCATGGAGACGATCGTAGAGATGCTGGATGTAGTCCTGTGGAACGGCTTGCCATGCCATTTCCACCTGGCGCCTCAGTTGGACCAGCGTTCGTGCTGGACGTGCAGACCGCGTGAGACGACGCTTCATCCAGTCCCAAACATGCTCAATGGGGGACAGATCCGGAGATCTTGCTGGCCAGGGTAGTTGACTTACACCTTCTAGAGCACGTTGGGTGGCACGGGATACATGCGGACGTGCATTGTCCTGTTGGAACAGCAAGTTCCCTTGCCGGTCTAGGAATGGTAGAACGATGGGTTCGATGACGGTTTGGATGTACCGTGCACTATTCAGTGTCCCCTCGACGATCACCAGTGGTGTACGGCTAGTGTAGGAGATCGCTCCCCACACCATGATGCCGGGTGTTGGCCCTGTGTGCCTCGGTCGTATGCAGTCCTGATTGTGGCGCTCACCTGCACGGCGCCAAACACGCATACGACCATCATTGGCACCAAGGCAGAAGCGACTCTCATCGCTGAAGACGACACGTCTCCATTCGTCCCTCCATTCACGCCTGTCGCGACACCACTGGAGGCGGGCTGCACGATGTTGGGGCGTGAGCGGAAGACGGCCTAACGGTGTGCGGGACCGTAGCCCAGCTTCATGGAGACGGTTGCGAATGGTCCTCGCCGATACCCCAGGAGCAACAGTGTCCCTAATTTGCTGGGAAGTGGCGGTGCGGTCCCCTACGGCACTGCGTAGGATCCTACGGTCTTGACGTGCATCCGTGCGTCGCTGCGGTCCGGTCCCAGGTCGATGGGCACGTGCACCTTCCGCCGACCACTGGCGACAACATCGATGTACTGTGGAGACCTCACGCCCCACGTGTTGAGCGATTCGGCGGTACGTCCACCCGGCCTCCCGCATGCCCACTATACGCCCTCGCTCAAAGTCCGTCAACTGCACATACGGTTCACGTCCACGCTGTCGCGGCATGCTACCAGTGTTAAAGACTGCGATGGAGCTCCGTATGCCACGGCAAACTGGCTGACACTGACGGCGGCGGTGCACAAATGCTGCGCAGCTAGCGCCATTCGACGGCCAACACCGCGGTTCCTGGTGTGTCCGCTGTGCCGTGCGTGCGATCATTGCTTGTACAGCCCTCTCGCAGTGTCAGGAGCAAGTATGGTGGGTCTGACACACCGGTGTCAATGTGTTCTTTTTCCATTTCCAGGAGTGTAGTAATAAGTGCAGCGTTTCTTGCATCGTATTACGTCAATCACATCGCGATACGAGCAACGAAGGGTTCACACTTGTATCCCGTAATGTGCAATAGCCGCCCGTTTCGTTTATTTCAAGCGTCAACTTCGCTTTGCAATTTTGCGGGGTGTAATTGACGTATTACGATGCAACCAACGTCATTCTTTTTGTTATTTATTATATTATTGATATCGTAAGAAATAATAGAGAGTGTCCATTTAAAGAAAATAAGTTTGCGCTGAAACTAATATTTGCGTACGTTTTGTGTGGTGTGCGTACTGTAAGACCTTCGGTACACACACCATCAGATTATTTGACTTGTCGCTCTAACAAAGTAGGCGAGTGTCAGCAATATGTCTCGTGGTCTTATCGTGGCGTGTTTATCTTCTGTCGTTAGGTCAGACGATAGAAATGCCACTTGCACGCTTAGAGTAGCAGATTGACGGAGACCAACTTTAAACAGAACTTGATTAATTTTCACACACATTTATTAAAATAATAACAATCATAAACCTTACTTAACTTGATTCTGGATGCTATTTACAGTTGACAATATGAAGTTCCTTTGGTCTTGGTACGTTAGTCTTATTCTCACATATCTCTGATCTTGACAAAGTGTCTATACATTTATCTTCATGGCTATGTGCAGGAATATGATAATATTATTAGGCGCAGACTGAAACTTGACTATAGACTGGTACAGACAAATGCAGAAAAATGCAGACTAATGCAGAGAAATGCAGACTAATGCAGACTGACTAATCAGAGGTCTGTACACTCGTTATAATACCACGTGCGTTCAGGTATCACTGCGCGAGTGTGATCTGCGAGGAGAAAAGGTTCTACGTTAGCAGCAATCTCATTGGCTGCTTGTCATATTAATACGCGGATCGGCGGAAGCAGAATTTGGTTCGTCTCTAAGACAGCGCCATCTCATAGCGCGGAGACGGACGAGCGCTGCGCCTGCGCTGTTGTCCTTAGCGTGGCGCGCTCTAGTGGGAAAGTTGTGTACGCGCTGACTACGAGGAACTACGAGGTGCATTCAAGTTTTAAGGCCTCCGATTTTTTTTCTCCGGACTGGAAAGAGATAGAAACATGCACATTGTTTTAAAATGAGGCCGCGTTCATTGTCAATACGTCCCAGAGATGGCAGCACTGTACGGCAGATGGAATTTTACCGCCAGCGCCGAGAATGAGAACTGTTTTAAATACTTAAAATGGCGACGTTTTCCTTACTTGAACAGCGTGCAATGATTCGTTTTCTGAATTTGCGTGGTGTGAAACCAATTGAAATTCATCGACAGTTGAAGGAGACATGTGGTGATGGAGTTATGAATGTGTCGAAAGTGCGTTCGTAGGTGCGACAGTTTAATGAAGGCAGAACATCATGTGACAACAAACTGAAACAACCTCGGGCTCGCACAAGCCGGTCTGACGACATGATCAAGAAAGTGGAGAGAATTGTTTTGGGGGATCGCCGAATGACTGTTGAATAGATCGCCTCCAGAGTTGGCATTTCTGTGGGTTCTGTGCACACAATCCTGCATGACGACCTGAAAATGCGAAAAGTGTCATCCAGGTGGGTGCCACGAATGCTGACGGAGGGCCACATGGCTGCCCGTGTGGCATGTTGCCACGCAACGTTGACGCACAACGACAGCATGAATGGGACTTTCTTTTTGTCGGTTGTGACAATGGATGAGACGTGGATGCCATTTTTCAATCCAGAAATAAAGCACCAGTCAGCTCAATGGAAGCACACAGATTCACCGCCACCAAAAAAATTTCGGGTAACTGCCAGTGCTGAAAAAATGATGGTGTCAATGTTCTGGGACAGCGAGGGCGTAATCCTTACCCATTGCGTTCCAAAGGGCACTACAGTAACAGGTGCATCCTACGAAAATGTTTTGAAGAACAAATTCCTTCCTGCACTGCAACAAAAACGTCTGGGAAGGGCTGCGCGTGTGCTGTTTCACCAAGTGAACGCACCCGCACATCGAGCTAACGTTACGCAACAGTTTCTTCGTGATAACAACTTTGATGTGATTCCTCACGCTCCCTACTCACCTGACCTGGCTCCTAGTGACTTTTGGCTTTTTCCAACAAAGAAAGACACTCTCCGTGGCCGCACATTCACCAGCCGTGCTGCTATTGCCTCAGCGATTTGCCAGTATTCAAAACAGACTCCTAAAGAAGCCTTCGCCGCTGCCATGGAATCATGGCGTCAGCGTTGTAAAAAATGTGTACGTCTGCAGGGCGATTACGTCGAGAAGTAACGCCAGTTTCATCGATTTCGGGTGAGTAGTTAATTAGAAAAAAATCGGAGGCCTTAGAACTTGAATGCACCTCGTATGTACACAACATTTTGTAACGTCTCATAGTACTTACTTTCATAAGCCAATGTCTTACATTCATACCCACAAAAGTCGTTTTTCAATATCTGTTGTACGTCCGGAGATATTTGCGCTGAAACATAGTCTCCGAGGACGGCCGTCCATGGTGCGAGTGAGTATTACTTTGCTATCGGCATACGCTCCACCATCTTGCAGGCATCAGATCACGGTAAAGTGATGCAGCTGAGTGCTAAATTATTAATGTGGGAAGTTTCCAAACACCATCGAGCAGGTGATTCGTTCCAGCTCTGGCGCAACGCTATTTAAGGGAGAGAGTATATGTGTGATCCATTGTGTTAAATTACTTATCCAAACGGCAGGCAGATATCAGATATGTGATAGCTGTGGATTTTATAGTTGTGAAGTTCTGAGTAAACCAACTCGGTGTACAGACAAATGCAAGTGAAGTCCATTCTATTGGAATTAAGTTGAATTGTGTTTGTTAATGCAGAGTGTATAAAACAAATATTCTAGCTAAATTCAGCAATCCGTTCTCCACTCAAATGCTACTAACATCAATGTTAATCAGCATAAAGGGATCCAGTTACTCATGTTCTGGAATACTTTGTTGAGATATAATTAACTCATATAAAATTCCTCTAGCAGCGAACTGGAAGTACGATGCTTTCCTGGATAATATTCAAGTCTATAGTGTTGAGAAAATTGGTTAACGTGATTAGATGTTTTCGTTAATTAAAATACACTTGATCATAGCTTAAAACACTGGATCAAACTAACAAGAGAATTCTAGATGAGAGAGGGAACACTTTTTCTCAATTTAAAGTATGGTTAAGCATCATAGCAGGAGCCAGCTTAAATGCCATTTACCGTTATCCAAAATTTTGCGCTCACAATAAATTGGGGTTCACGTAGAGCATGAAAGACAAATTTCATTGTGTCATTGGACATATTTTTGAACAAACGTCAACACTATAAGGAGAGCAGATAGGTCACTATTTTACCATTTACAGCGCAGCTCGGCAGATGAAGATAGAAGCAAGTGCCAAAACAGATACTCATTAACATTGTCATGATCTCTTTCCAACCATGGTCCTGGAAACTTAAATGCATGTCTTTGAATTAATCCGCTAACCCCAACTTAAGTAATTTTTTTGTGTCATTGCTCACACACATAAGTAATTTTTTCAATATATGCACGATACATTGTGGGGTCAAGCGACGTGAAACAGAATATATAAAAACCATCACAAATCTAAAATGTGAATGTAGCAATGTGAGCAGCGAAATAACAACACGAGGTGATACGGCTGACTGCCTTACATTATACAATAATAACAATAATGGTTAAGAGGGGAGACAAATGGGAGAAAAATAAGCCTGAATCTCACAAACCTGTAAAAACATGTGCCATTTTAAGCAACAAGGGAATGTTACATAGGCCAAATGAGTGAACAGAAGATAAACCAGTAAGAACTGCGACAAAAAGTAATGGTAACATAAATTTTCCAAATATATTTTATTCATTTATTCTCTTCTCTCCTTTGTATGATAGTTTCATACGCCTGAAGATGGGATTTTAACATCCTGAAAGTGGTCGTAATTTCAATAAATCATTAGTACAACTGACGTGGATCTCTTTAAATTAATTAATTTAAATAGATGGTCGATGCCGTAAATTCTAACGTGATTACTGACTTTGAAAGAGTAAACTGAGAGAACTTTGTAGCACACTTAGCGATAGCCTACTTTTCCTAGTGCTAGCCTCTCATCAACTGGTTATTATTGTTCATAACTAAGGTTCACAAGTTAAATCACTTTACATATCCAGTAATTATTGAATGAAGTCACTCCGCGTTTGGATGTTAAAAGTATCATTTTTTGCGACTAAACTTTCGACTCGTAGTCATTATCAAGCATTCTGAAAGCAGTCAGCAAAAAAAAAAACCTCTATGGTTAAAAATGAAGTAACAGATCTTTAAAACTGAAAACTTACGTGTACTTACGTAAGATGTTGAAATCCATCCTGCAACAGTGAGTTGTGACATGGTGGAACATAGTTACCAGCAGTTTGAAATTAAATACGTGTTGTGGAACAAATCTATTTGCTGCTCCATACACAAGGTGAACACACACCATGTATTAAATACAACAACAGGAAACAGCTACCATGAAAGTAAAAACAACACCCACCGTATACACACAAGTACAGCGCTCTTGTAGCCAACGTGGTGGATGGATCTCAGTACTGGCAAAATGACAAAGATGTAAACATACGCTCGAGAGTACAAAGATGTTAGTATGTGGGGTCGATGTCATATGGTATATAGGTCGTGTGTATGAATGTGACCGATGTACACTATCTAATCAAAAGTATCTGGACACCCCTATGTAATGCAGCACTGACTGCTTGATGTCGCGAGAGGCGACCTGCCAGTATAGAAGGATGCAAGGAGTACTGTGTGGGCAGTGGAGAAGTGTGGCAGTGACAGCATGGTGGGTCGGTCAGGAGAGCAGAGTGACTTTGAAATGTGGACCAGGCGTTGGATCTCACCTGTGTAACAAACCGATCACGGAGATTTCAGCCATTCTAAGGCCTGTAACGTGTCAGGGAAATAACACACTTTCCATTGAATTCCTGACAGATCGAATAAACAAGTCAACATTCACACTAGGAATTGCACGCAAGTGATTTCCCAAACCTGAGGTACGAGATGCGGTTCTGAGGAAAGGAGAATTTTGCGATGGCAACAGCCATCCCATGTTCGGCCGAAACCTCCAAAGCGGGAGATCCGGCGGACACAATGCGACGTTGTAGCCAGTGTGCAGGCTGCCAACAAAAACCACTCTTGTCCCTGGAAGACACGCAATAACCCTAGCTTTTAACTATGACCCTTCAGAAAGCCTTTCTGCAGGGACACGGCTGGAGATGGCAGATAAACGTCTCGAGAAACCCAACTCAAAACACTGGTGACTCACTGTGGCCACCTGCATTAAAACCAGTGTGGATAAAAGCTGTTTGTCTCAGTATTACGCATCAGAAGCTTGATTCTGCCCTACAAAACGAACGACGCCTTTGATAGGCTACAGAAACTCTAGTGGATGGAGTTATAACAAGTACGAACACTCTGTTTGGCCAGGAAGAAAAAGCATGGCCACCAGCTTTGATATATTCACAATGCAGACAGAAAAATTCGCTCTTCTCTTGCAGCAAATCGTCGAGTGTTTGAGAATGACGACTTGCGCCATACTGAGACGATTGCGAGAGTAATTATGCGAACACTTGTTCACAGGCTCGTCATAACTCTTTAGAAGTTAAACTGCAAAGTCTCCTAGTATGGAGCATTTTACTGAGCACTGACAGTTAAAACTTGCGATCAATTTGAGGGCAACAACATACACGCTATTCCAGCCAAATAGCATGTACCATGGCAATTAACTTAGCTAGTAGGAGTCTCGGCTTCACCAAAGATGCAGGAACAGTATCAGACTGACATGTAACAGTCGAGAAAGATTTGTAACAGATTCTCAGGTCCACAGCATGCTGACTGCAGCCGCTGACCAAAGGTAAATACGCGCGCCATGCCGGAAAGTGACATTCAGTTTCCACTCAGAATTGCGATCGTCTCGTCTCTCCCATTTTTCCCGTATGTTCTACCATTCCATGTAGTTAAACATATTCACGATTGTCCAGCTTCATTGAAGCAGAAACGCGAGATATCCGATTTGACGAAAAGAACTGATCAGCCACTGTAGAGTTGTTTTATTTGTGTACTTCTTTTTAACTGCTCTTTACCCACCCACATCCATTATTTGGTTATTTTAACTGATGTTTCTAGCCCCCAATTCTATTTAATTTCTTTGTATTCTGCCGACCCCTAGATATGGTTGATGAACAACTTACTACTAAGGAATTCTGGAGTTACGAATTGATATTAACAGTTTGGGAGTACCCAGCATATAAATGTTTTACCATCCTGTACGTATTATAGTTATGATTGCTACGTCATGAAGTCATATTGAGAGTGAAAGTAAACCTTTATAATAAAAAAAAACTTTTAAATTACTCTTTGCTAACACGTAGTGACACGTTGAACCAGTAAACTAAGTTCTGTTAGCGTTAACATTTCTTTTACAGGGAGTGTAGTGGAACAATTATAGTGATCATTGTCTTATTACATCACTGCCCATACTGTTCCACTCTCCTGAATTCTGCATGTGTGAGATGGTATCTTCCTCCCTTGCAGGCCATAGGTTCAACACTAATTCCCCAAAAAACTCACAGAGCATCCTTGCGCAACTGTGGTAGGAAGGTAGATCAGAATCAGTCTCTCACATGTTGGAGGCTAACGATGTCGACTGTTAGTGATGTACTTGTGAAGTGAAAACGCGAAGGAACGACCACATCTGAACCAAAATCAATTAGTCCTCATGAACTGACGGGAAGGGAACGTCGAGCATTGCCGAGTTTGGTTGTAAAAAATCGCACGACGTCAGCGGAAGGAATCGATCTTGAGTTCCAAAGTGGTACCAGCAGTCCAGCTAGTACAGTGACAGTGAGCAGAGAATTAAAAATAATTTAATACAATGGTTGATTAGCCCCTCATAAGCCATCCAGTTCTGTAGTGAATGCTAAGCGGCGCTTGAAGTGGTGCAAAGGGCGACGCCGCTCGACAATGAAAGACTGGAAACGAGTGATTTGGAATGAGGAATCACGTTGCACCTTGTGTCAGTCCGACAGAAGGGTTTGAATTTAGCGAGCGCTTGGAGAACTTTGCCTGCCGTCATGTATAGTGCCGACAGCGAAGTAAGGAGGAGGTGTTGATAAGGCACGCAGGTGTTTATCGTGGTTAGCGTGTGGTCCCCTTATTGCGTTAGAGAAAACGCTAAATGCGGAACAATATGTGCACATTTTACAGCGTCGCATGCTGCGTACTTTAGAGGAAAAGTTCTGAGACGATGACTATGTCGGTATAACAACGCAACCTTCCGTAAGAGAAGCATTTGTGAGACAAGGGTTTGTGGACAGTAGCTTTCCTGAAATGCAGTGCCCTGCCTAGATTCCCGATCTGAACTCAATGGCACCCCTTTGGTATGAGTCAGAACATCGACATCGCATAAGACCCCAGTGCCCAACAACTTCTCTGATTTCGGCTCTTGAGGAATAATGGGTTGCCATTCGTCCACAGACATTGAAAAACCTCATTGAAAAAGTTAGCAGGAGAACTGAAGCCATCATAATGGCAAAGAGTGGACACCCCCTATCTTAATATCTATAATAAGTTTCCAGCTACTTTTGATCTGACAGTTTATATGTTGAATGTAAAAGGATTAAACAAGTAAAATCGAGAATGTAAATGACAAGTAGGTAATACGTACATACATGAGTGCATGTATATCTAATCGTAGCTAGCACTCCAGATGGTAAAACTGAAGTGGCTAGTAACAGGTAACAACATCTTAAAACACAAATGTAACAGGGCCAATAATTCTAAATGAAAATTACCGAGCGAGGTGGCGCAGTGGTTAGCACACTGGACTCGCATTCGGGAGGACGACGGTTCAATCCCGTCTCCGGCCATCCTGATTTAGGTTTTCCGTGATTTCCCTAGATCGCTTCAGGCAAATGCCGGGATGGTTCCTTTGAAAGGGCACGGCCGATTTCCTTCCCCATCCTTCCCTCACCCGAGCTTGCGCTCCGTCTCTAATGACCTCGTTGTCGACGGGACGTTAAACACTAATCTCCTCCTCCTCCTCCTCCTAAATGAAAATTAAAGGTACATATGTAAAGCACGCACATACAGATGAGTGTCGTACCACGCAAGTGATGTGTTCATGTGAGCATTCTTATTTAAAGCGATGGGTAGGTGCGTAATTACAACTGACAGGACATAAGCTAAAACTTAAGTAGTCGGGGTAAACAAAACCTATAAAATACGATTGTAAAAAAGGGTAAAAAATCTTAGATGTAAATTAAAGGTAGCGGTCCACAGACGTAAAGTAGGCGCATGCAATCGCACGAGTGATGCATAAATGTTAACATACCCACGAAGGCAAAACAACTACTAATTAGTATCATGTGTAATATGGCCTAGGATACAAGGCAAGCGAACAGTGCACAAATTCGAGCTATATCTGTAAACGCCATCTTATAAGATGTTCCTGAAATAATCTAAGAAGCTCCATGTTTGACGTCAGTCTGTTCATTCAAGATATGTTGTGTCTGGTCCACTAACATCCCTATAAATTTCGATTTCTTCTAAATAATCAAGCTGTCCTGTTTTCCTGCTTCTATGAAGAATGTCATTCAAACTGTGTTGTGTCATCTGAAGATGGTTTCCAAACGAAGATCCACATTTGTCACTGGTGTTAGTGTGTTCTTTAACTGTAGTGCCAAAACTTCTACCTGTTTACCCTATTTAAGAGCTTTTACATTTTCCACAGTTAGTTTTGTCATCCCCGCAATGTGTGAAGGGTTTGTTATGTTTGGATGCTGCGTCGCTTCGTGTTTGCTAACATACCTCGAGTACTGAAGCCTACTCGCACCTTGGTGTTCTAGAACTATCCTCTCAGCTACAGATCCGCAACAGGGTAAAGACATATATTTCCTTTTAACCTCCTCTTCTTTGTGAAACGCTGCAAGGGGGCTTAATTAAAAAGAAAAGACTAATATTAATAAATAAATGCAATAATTTTACTAGCTGTGTGACCAGTCACGAAGTCCCGTAACCGGTTGGCCCTGACTAGTATTAGCACGCAATCTGACTGCATAAAATAAAAATAAAGAATGACAAGGAATTTCCATTAACACAATTGATTAATTAAGTCCCCTGCAACTATAAAAGCTACGAAACAACCAATCACAAGTGTAACTGTTCTGTGTGTGGTAGTGTGACTCAACGTACATGTATCTGGCTCGGTTCTTTCTCAATACGACAAAGTATTTTAAACACCATTTGCAATGAACTAATTGAAAAACCAGAAATACTATAATCGCACATAGAAACCAGAATTACAGGTCTAATAAATGAATAGCAGCCAGATGCTTTGTTGACTGTACCTGTGAGCAAGAGGGATTGTTATTAAAGAACACTCTAATACCTTTTTACCTCATTATATATTGACGAAAATATTCCATTACACCAGTATCATAATTCAAAAGTCCATCTCCTTTCTCAAATACACTCCTGGAAATGGAAAAAAGAACACATTGACACCGGTGTGTCAGACCCACCATACTTGCTCCGGACACTGCGAGAGGGCTGTACAAGCAATGATCACACGCACGGCACAGCGGACACACCAGGAACCGCGGTGTTGGCCGTCGAATGGCGCTAGCTGCGCAGCATTTGTGCACCGCCGCCGTCAGTGTCAGCCAGTTTGCCGTGGCATACGGAGCTCCATCGCAGTCTTTAACACTGGTAGCATGCCGCGACAGCGTGGACGTGAACCGTATGTGCAGTTGACGGACTTTGAGCGAGGGCGTATAGTGGGCATGCGGGAGGCCGGGTGGACGTACCGCCGAATTGCTCAACACGTGGGGCGTGAGGTCTCCACAGTACATCGATGTTGTCGCCAGTGGTCGGCGGAAGGTGCACGTGCCCGTCGACCTGGGACCGGACCGCAGCGACGCACGGATGCACGCCAAGACCGTAGGATCCTACGCAGTGCCGTAGGGGACCGCACCGCCACTTCCCAGCAAATTAGGGACACTGTTGCTCCTGGGGTATCGGCGAGGACCATTCGCAACCGTCTCCATGAAGCTGGGCTACGGTCCCGCACACCGTTAGGCCGTCTTCCGCTCACGCCCCAACATCGTGCAGCCAGCCTCCAGTGGTGTCGCGACAGGCGTGAATGGAGGGACGAATGGAGACGTGTCGTCTTCAGCGATGAGAGTCGCTTCTGCCTTGGTGCCAATGATGGTCGTATGCGTGTTTGGTGCCGTGCAGGTGAGCGCCACAATCAGGACTGCATACGACCGAGGCACACAGGGCCAACACCCGGCATCATGGTGTGGGGAGCGATCTCCTACACTGGCCGTACACCACTGGTGATCGTCGAGGGGACACTGAATAGTGCACGGTACATCCAAACCGTCATCGAACCCATCGTTCTACCATTCCGAGACCGGCAAGGGAACTTGCTGTTGCAACAGGACAATGCACGTCCGCATGTATCCCGTGCCACCCAACGTGCTCTAGAAGGTGTAAGTCAACTACCCTGGCCAGCAAGATCTCCGGATCTGTCCCCCATTGAGCATGTTTGGGACTGGATGAAGCGTCGTCTCACGCGGTCTGCACGTCCAGCACGAACGCTGGTCCAACTGAGGCGCCAGGTGGAAATGGCATGCCAAGCCGTTCCACAGGACTACATCCAGCATCTCTGCGATCGTCTCCATGGGAGAATAGCAGCCTGCATTGCTGCGAAAGGTGGATATGCACTGTACTAGTGCCGACATTGTGCATGCTCTGTTGCCTGTGTCTATGTGCCTGTGGTTCTGTCAGTGTGATCATGTGATGTATCTGACCCCAGGAATGTGTCAATAAAGTTTCCCCTTCCTGGGACAATGAATTCACGGTGTTCTTATTTCAATTTCCAGGATTGTATATTCTGAAAATTGCATCTTCTTCCATCTATACAGTACACCAACCAAACAGTACAACATTTCAGTCAACATTCAGATCGTCTACTCTCTCGCCCAACAGAACTACGACTGCTCTCGACATACTCTGAACTACTACTGCGCCCAGTGGAGGCGGCGGAATAATAATCTTTGGCGCAATCTCTGGCGCTGTGACTCAGTGTAGCCACCTTTCAACACAATCTTATCGATTGTAATGTACCTAAGTAATTTTGTGCCTAGCATTTGCGCAAAAACGAGAACGTGGAGATTTGAAATCTGCATTTTCATACTATCATTCTACACACCAAATCATTGTCTCATGAGAAATACAGGCGAGAGTAGTCACGTGGAACACAAGAGTTCACACGTTCGTGGTAGGTAATTGTGTCGCAATCATGTTCATTCCAAAACGTTAAGAGTTGTAAGTTCAGATGACGTTAAGCGATTTTCGGAAAAAAAGTAGTCATTCTGCTACATTTGTTCTTGTTATTTTGAATTAAACAGTTACATCTGAAAGATAAGTAGTTGTGTCTGTGTCTACGATTCAAAGTTCACAATGTGTCGTAGCTGCCAGAATTTATGGAACTCCTTCTGTCAGCAAGTCAAGAAAACAACCCGTAGTCGACGTGGTACAGACGATTACGGACTGACCGTCGATTATCAATCACTTCCTGCGTATCAGCATGAAGAGCAATCACCGCTACAGAGGGGCTGGGGAGCGGTTCGTCTTGCTGCTAGCATCACGTTCTGCTCTACAAACTGGGCATTGTGGGACCGATGGGCTGGCGAGTGCTACATGTGTTCTCCTCAGAGCAGGGAGGTGGAACCAGCAGTTCACAACGCTTTACTGTTCCAACAAGTTTAATGCAGGTACATGTGCGCACTCTCATCATACATCTCAGCCTGGCGTCGATCCATGGCGTCAGTGTTCCACGGGCGTGACCAGACGCCGATTTCAGGAACCTCAGCAATGAAGCGTTGCAGTGTAGTGGCCGGCAGCTGATGCGTTCAGCGACCCCAACGCAGAACAACCTTGTGTGGTAAACATTTATATATGTGTGGTGTCTGTCCTTTTGGACATGTCCCAAGGAACAGACACCATAAATATGCAGGGTGAACATTAATGAAACCGACAAACTGCAGGGACGGATTCCTAACTGGAAATGGAGGGAAAAAGGTCATATGAACATGTGCCTGGAAATGCATCGTCGCCATGGTAGATAGCGCTGACGAATGACAGTTCCTCTGACCAAGTGCTGTGTGTTCCTTGCGTGTTGCAGCCTGTGTGATTGATGCAGTGTACTGTAAGCAGCAGAATGCTCCGATATTCATGTCGGGAACAAGCCGAGATGGTGCTTGTGTACGGCCAAGCAGATGGAAACGGTCAAGAGGCAGCACAGCTGTACCAAAACAAATACCCTCACAGACAGCAACCACATCACACAACGCTTCAAGCTCTAACAATCTGCGTGGTGTCTGTTGTTCTAAGTCGTGCCTCCCTACCACTTCCGCGCAACGACGCTGTGAGCGTGTTTTTTAGGGAATTGACTAGTTTGAACCTGGGACCTGTTACTGGTAAGGAGACGCCAGACCACACATGACATGTAGAGTTCAGAAGAGTTCAGTGAGACTAGCGATGATATAACCAAATACTTAATGATTTCAGCGTCAGCTACACTGCACTCCCTGTAAAAGAATCCTAATACTAACTAAATTTAGTGGAAGGGGTTCAAGGCTTTCCTATTTTTAGTTAGCTGGTAAAATAACGTCGAAAAAGCAGTTAATTTTACCAATGGAAATTTTATTCTACTCACAAAACATTGTTTATAAATTGCACTATTGATAAAAGGAAATATTTTAATACAGGATGGTAAAAACCAACTGCGTTCAACAAAAATGTGAACGAATATTCCCTGAATGGGTTTCCAAGTTCTACAATGGATCGAAGGATGACCTATACCATATCACATCTATAATCTAGGTTTAAATTAAGTTTCACAAAAGAGAAAACTATCAAAATGGTCTACAGTGACCCTCAATTAACTTTAATTACTTATCTAATTTGTCGTAAATTACAGTGGCTGATGTGGCTTCTCAATAATTATATAACAGAAAAATCATCGCGTTTGAGATGTTAACTTACGTAGCAAATGTGAATACCATGAGCTTTAATTGACGATCGACACTAGTATAACGCAAAACGGGGCTGTAACTGATGAGACTTCTGCAGTTCTGAGTGAAGCTTTATGCGCTGTTATGCGGCATCGCGTGCGCTCATTACCTTGTCGTTGGTTAGGCAGCTTCAGGGGGGCAGCGGGCGGCGCAGCTCCATCTTCGCCGCCTCGGAAGCAACTCTTTTCTAACTTCTCGTTACTACAATTTACCAAAGTTGGTTTAAAAAAACTATCTGACCAATCAGGGTCTCAAGGTTAACCTTAAGCTCCGCCTACAAAAATTCTGTAATCCAATGAGAAACGCTATACTTTTCGTGGTGGGGCAATGTTTTTAAAGTTGGCAACGTAACTGAGACGCGAAAAAGTCTCACGCTAAAACTTGCGGCTGGTGTGGCCCTTTTAGTGTTATCGTAAGATCTATACTGTTCTTCTGGAGGGCTCTAGCTTTTAACATGGGGTGAGGGATGGTCCTGTCGGTTAGCTGGCGACGTGGGTGTCCGTCCCTTATCGTATGGCCTTCTAGCTTAACACGGTTCTGCTCTCGCCTTCTGTTCTCGTTTCTGCCCTCGGAACTGTGTCTGTCTCACGGTGGGAAGGTATGACATGCATTTAGGCATTCTTGTGTTAGTCTGTGGTATTCCATTTGCTCACTCATTACTCTTATTACTTTGGTTAATTTAATGTCACGATTTATTCAGAGCTATGTGACATACTACTGGATTTGCTTATCATGTCAGGGTTTTCATGGAAGGTGTTGGATTGGCCTGAGGCCTTACGTATCACCACCCTTCGAACTTAATTTTTGCACTGAAGTTAGGCAATGATTGATTTGTTGTCTAAGCCAGTCAAAAATTATTCCTTTATCTAAATTTTGTTGCCTACTGTTCTGCCACGTTATTCTGGTTCTATGCTAGTTTGTATTACTAATTTATATTTTTATATTCTTCCACATTATTCTCAAAAATATGTTTATATTGACAAGAGAAGAATATTTTTATATTATTATTTTTATTATTAATTTTTAATTATTTTCTATCTTTTTTTAAGTGTGAAGTTTGTTTTTTAAGAAGTCTTTTTATCAAAAGTGAGGAGTCTTTCATATCGATTTTCTTAGAAATATTTTTTTTATAAATGTAGTAGTTAAGTAAAATCTATTCCTAAGACATTTTCTAAATATCATGTACAAGTAAAATGTTTTTGTTTCTAGACACTCATTTCAACATTGTTACAGTAACAAGAGTTATTTCCAATAATTGCTTTGACAAAGAAATATACATACATTATCCTAACAAATGGTACAAATGTTAAAAGAAAGGGAAAACATCCAACAAGATAATTTTTTATTCTTTGTTATTATAAGGAGAAAATAAGTAAATATAGTTATCCTTTTATTTTTATGAGGAGAAAATAAGTGGCATATAGTTTTAGTGTTTATTATGCCTTACTTTTGTTCTTTATATACTGTCCATTTCAGAAATAATGCCTTATTTTTATCGACAGTCTATTTTTTACTTAAGTCCATAGTCGATGACTGCTATTTTGTAGTTTATTAACTGTCTGGTGTGCTTAACTTATTTAGTTTTTCACACATTTCTTTTGCACAATTCCTACATCACATAATTTGATTTCACACATTCACTCAATCCTATGAATGTTTAAGCATGAGGTTGGCATATGTTTTTGCATGAAGGTGATGCACTTGAGCGAGATGGATGTGGGCAAGTATTTGATGTACAGCTTCGTTCATCATTCTTTGTTGGCTTCGTAACAGTGTGTTGCTGTTGTAGAGGTCCCATAATGGAATGGAGCTGTGAGTGCAGAATCTCGTGGTTTACTGGCTTTGTATGCGTGAAAGTCATCGTTATGTGTCGCTGAAAGCAGTCGTTTTTCGTTGTAATACTTTGCAGTCGACTAGTTTACAATAGGATAGGTATTTGGGAAGGTATGTCGTCTATTCTTCACCCATCTTCTTTCTTGGTCTAAATCTTACGAACCTTCAACTTCTGTTCTTCCTGCTTTTTCTCTGCTTCTTACTTGCTTCTTAGTTCTTCTCTGGGCAGGATATGGAAATATTTATTGGTAACTAGTCACTTTGAAGTTTTTCTCATAGTAATAGTTTGATAAATTGTTTGGGCGTGTCATTTTTACTTTATGGAAGTTTTCTTCAGTTTCGTGCATCAGCGTGCTGTTTAATAGCAGTAGTGTGACTTTTACACATATTTTTTTTTGCCAGTGGTGGCTTGCGCAAGCGGTCTTCTCGTCAGGCCGTTTTTTGCTCGCTCCGCTGAGTCGGGGCGTTCCAAGACCCTTCTGGCGTTCAGTGTCCTGTCGTGTCTCTGCAGGGTTCTGCCACTCTGTGGTTCTGTGTTCTGTCCCAGCAGGGTTCTGCTTAGCGGGCAGATTTACTGCCCACTTTCGATACAAGGGCCCTCTGTTGGTCTTGCTGTCCTTTTCCCTTCTCTCGACGCTTCTGCCTTGTAGGAATCGTGTCTTGCTAATTATGTCCTTTTCTTTCTTGATACTTCTCTCGTTGCAACTTGTGGGTCGTTGCATCTCGTCCTTGCTGGAGTTTTTACAATGGTTCTTACAAAAAGTTTTACTTATAATCATCTAACATATGTCTAGTACCTACATTGTTTTACGCCCTCTTAAAAAGCCTTACAAATTTTGGCGCCCTTTCAATGTTACAGTTCTAAGATATTTTGAGTCTTAACTTCTACAATAATCCTCAAATTCGTTTTTTATTTTTGTGTAGTGTCCTGGTGTATAGCATTTTAGTATTTCATGCTGTTAGACTATCTACGCTTTATCCCTTCACCTTAATCTATGGTATTATTGGTGTTATTTTTGTTTTTGTTTTTATTGAAACTACTTTCTTTGTCCCACCTTCTTCTCTCTTCATTCTTCTTTCTCCTGACGATCTTATCTGCAACATAATCTTGAAATATTGTACTGATTATTTAACAGTAATAAAATTAATCTTCAAACTTTTTGATATGGCTCACATGGTGAAGTCCTAAGGTTTTGCCTGTTTTTGGGTTCATTAGTTCCACAGCATTATCATGAGCAATTCGGCTAATTATGACAGGTCCTTTGTATGCAGCATAAAACTTATGTATTTTTTGTCTCTGTTTGCTGGAGAGATGGTGTGCTTTTACAAATACTTTATGGCCTACTGAGAATGTTCTTTTAATTGCTGTTCTATCTCCTCTTTATTTTCTTTTCATGGCTGCCTTTCTGATGTTGGAGAGTGCTGTTGCTATGACTTGTTTGTGCTGTCTACATGGTACAATAGGAAATTTAACATTTTCTCTGGTTATGTTTGGGGGTTCAATATTTTTAAGTACAGTAACTGGAGGTAGTAGTGTAGTGCTATGTGGAATTTCACTTATTACTTCTTGAAAATCTTTAAGGTATATATCCCAAGTGTTGTGTCTTTTGCCTGCATATAATCGGCATAAAGTGCCTATGTCCTTCATAGATCGTTCTGCTGGATTTACTAGGTTTGTACTTAGATATGTAGATGGGTTTTATTTTGTGTTGTTTTAACGTGTTCTGCAATTGCACTGATTTGTATTGTGGGCCATTATCCGAAATTATTCGTTCCACTGGACCTACTTGTCTGAGAAAATCTTGTCTAAATGCTTTACTTATAGTAAGACCTGTTGCCCGCTTTAATGGTGTCAAGGTAACATATTTAGAAGTAAGTTCCAAAACGACAAATATGAAAATATATCCATTTTTTGTGCGTGGGAGGGGCCCCATCAAATCTGTTGCAGCTATTTGTTTTAATTTTTTAGGGATTATTGGAAACATAGATGGTTTGGTTTGGAAAGTGACGTGTTTAGCCCTCATACATTTTTTGCATTTGACTAATACTGTTCTAATTCATCTTTCCATATTAGGAAAATGGCTTGTTTGTTTTATTTTTAAAAAGCATTTCTTTGGTCCAAAGTGGCCATTACTTAAATGTGTATACCATATGTACTTATTAATTAGTTCATCTGGGATATAAATTAACCATTCATTCGTTGCAACATCTCGGCTAAAAAATAAAACATTGTTTTTTACGAGATAGTGCTGTCGAATGTCTGGAAAATCCTTACTTCTCCACTTGTGTTTGATTCCTAGTATTTCGGGATCCTTCTCCTGTTCTTTGCCTATGTTTTTCAATGCTGTCGTAATGTAGTTTTCGAAAGTTACTTGTTTCGTATAGTTCATTGTAAACTGGTCTTCTGCTGCTTTAAAACCTATATTATTGGATGCACCCTGTGGACATCGTGATAAAGCATCTGCTAATACATTTGCTGGTTCTGGTATGTGTGTAATAGTGAAGTCAAATTCTTGTAGTGTTAACATCCATCTGGCTAACCTCCCATGAGTTAGTTTGGCGGATAACAGAAATTCAAATGCTTTGTGGTCAGTGTATACTTTTGTTTTTCTTCCGAATAGGAAGTATCGAAAACGTTGAAAGCCCCATACAATGGCCAATGCTTCCAGCTCCGTGACTGAATAGTTTTTCTCGCTTTTTGTGAGTACCCGACTGGCAAATGCAATTGTTCTATATGATCTTAGCCTTGCCTGTTCGTATTCTTGGAATAAAACAACTCCTAAACCTGTTTTCGCGCTATCAGTGGCCACACAAAATTTTTGTGTTAGATCAGGATGTGCTAAAATCGGTGCTGTTGTTAGTGCGTTTTTCACTTTTAAAAATTCTTCATTGGCTTATTGATCCCATACCCATGGCGTGTTTTTTCCAGTCAATGCACATAGGCGTGGTATTGCGAGAGAGTCGATCCAAATAAATTTTTTATAGAATCCGGTGAGACCTAGAAATTCTCTGAGAGTTTTCTTATTATATGGAGTAAAGAATTCTTTGATTGCCGTTAGTTTTTCTGGGTCGGGCATTACCCCTTTCTCTGAAATTGTGTGTCCTAGAAATTTGACCTCTCGCCTTCCAAATTTGGATATTGTTATGTTTACTGTGACCCCATGCTGTTTCATGATCTGTAAAAACTGATTTAATGTGTCGTTGTGATGTTTCCAAGAGGGTTCTGCTATAATCACATCATCAACATAACAAGTAATTTTTTGTAAAATTTCAGGACGGAGTATAGTATTAAATCCCCTAATAAACGCTGCTGAAGATATGTTTAAACCAAACGGCAATCGTTTAAACTGGTAACATCTACCGAATACGATAAATGCTGCAAATTTTCTACATTCTGGGACCAATTCTATTTGCCAGAAACTACTCCGTAAATCAATTGATGAAAATATCTGGGCGATCTGTCTCAGTGATTATGATTGTGTTGATCTGTCTGGAATCAAACACTAATCTGATGCTCCCATCTCGTTTTTGTACAATATGGAGCGGGCTGTTATATGTGGAGGTAGCTGGTTCAATAATATCGCCATCTAACGTTTTAGATATCTCCTGGAATACTTTATTCCTGTACCTTAATGGGATTGTATAGGGTGGCACTCTAAATGGTTTGCGCTCTTTTACTTTAAACTTGTACTGAAAGTGTTTAATACTGCCGTCTTAGTTAAAAGTACCTCTGCTTTATCTCGTAAAATACCCTCTAATTCTCTTTACTGTGTTCCGAAATACCTTGAACTTCTTGCAATTTTTCGTCGATTTCTTTATGGACTTCCAACATGAGTTGAGGCGATTCCACCTTTTGTGTATACCATTCTAATTCTTCACCCTCTTTATCTCGCATCATTCTTAATTGTTTGTTTATAACTGGTATTTCTTCTAAATTTAGCTTTTGCTCAAAGAGAAGTGTGACATTCCCGAATGTTACGCTACCTTTCCCCATATCTATTATCGCTCGTCTCTCATTTAAAAAATCAAATCTACAGTTAGTTTAGGTATAGTCACGAAGTTGGCTTCGATCTTTTTACCTTGTCACGGAAGATTTAACCTTGTTTGTCTCGTAACTTCTGCAGCATTGTTTCTAATAGGACCTCTTACTTCAATCTTACGTGTTTTCAGAACTGGCAATTCCTCATTGGCATTACACTGCATGAATAAATTTTCTGAGATAGCAGTCAGTTCACTTCCGCTATCAATTACAATATTGACTGGGATATGCTTTACCATGGCCTTCACAACTGGTTGAATTTGAAAGGGTTGGTTCTGTTCTTCTTCTTCTTGCATCAACGAATCCTCCACTGAATCATACATGAGTCTTTTCAGGTATTTCCCTTGTGAATTCGAACTTTCTGTAGGATAAGCTTCGACTGCTACTTCTCTCTCTTTTATTTCCTCTTCTCTATTTCTTCCTTCATTTACGCTTTCTTCAACATCCTCTACTTTTTCCTCATCCTCGTCTATCTTCTCCTTCTGCGTCGCTACTTCCACATAATCGCATCTAAATGCTCTAATTGTCGCTTCATAACTTCCTCCATTATATACGTTGGGTTGTGTGCCCACTAGTAACTTATTTTCAACTTCTGTCGACTGCGCACTATTCTCATTGAAATCGCTTTCCCTGGTTTCCATCTCAAATAGCTCTGCAATACTCATTACTTCGTCCTTTCCTCCTGCATTCGTTGTGCATGCCTCTGGTAATTCACTTTCCTCGTCAGTATTCTCCCAATTAATTTCGTCCCAACACGATATTGTTATTTTCCTGTCTTCGTTTTCATCTGGTCCCTGCGGATTTGTTTCCCCTCCACCTCTTTCATCTGTGTTCTCTTTTCTTGTTCAGCTTGTTGATAGTGGTTTCTTTGTTGATAATTTGTCGCTCTATTGGTTCTCCAGTACCCGTTCTGGTTGTCGTTATTCCCTCTGTAATAGTTGTTACGGTTCCTGGGTGAATTATAGTTATTGCCATATTCTCTTCTAAATCTATAACCGGTTCTTTGTTGAAATCTTTTGTCGTTTCTTGGTGCGAAGTTGTCACGTATTTCGTAATTATTGTTTCTTCGTACTGTGTCTTGTGGATTCCACTGCTTTTCGCTTTCGTTTTCACGTGCGCTTCGTCTTTTTCTTGCGTCATCTTCCGAAAATATGAACTCTAGTTCCCTTAGAATACCTTTAAATGCTTCGACGTCATTGTCTCCGCGCCCTACTAATGATTGCTGGTATTTCAATGGTAATTTCATCGCGCATAATTTAATCAACTCTCCGTCACTGTATGGTACATCTAAGCATTGATTTTTCTTTGCGATTAATTCAAAAAATTTCACGGGTCTCTTCTCTCCTGAATTTTCAAAATATGGGTTCTGTAAAAATTCGTACTTCACTCTGTTCTGTGCTTCGCTTAACCAGTATCGTGAGAGAAACTTCTCTCTGAAATCTTCGTACGATCGGCATGTCGCTGGAACGTTCTGCATGGTTTCTGCGACTGTTCCTGACATGTGTGCACATATAAAGTCTAATTTGTGTGCTAACGTCCAGTGTTCTGGTAATCCTACTCGGAATTGATCAATAAAAGTTCGTGGATGTAATGAGTTTCCTTCTCGGAAGTGTTGAAATTTTCTGACTGTGAGGAAATGATCGTTGTCGTGCTTAGTCATAGTTCCATATGAAATTCGCGATTCTTCGCCACTTTTGTTTCTGATCATTTCTCCCGTCGTTCTTTCCGGTTGTGGTAGATCCATTGGATATTGTCCACTGTAACTTTCGCCTACCCTTGCGTGGTATCGTTGGAGTGGTACGCAATAATTTTCTTCCATCGGTTGTGAACGTGTTGCTGAATGCATTGCACTGTACTCTTCGTGACCTGGGTTTCCATTGTCAGGTATTGGTTCAGTATCTTGTCTGGCTAACCTCGCTGCTTCATTGCACGATCCAAACTGTCTTGAAACATACATTTGTGGTTCCGCATGTGTTTGTGGTGTCATTTGTTCATGAAGAATTTCGTAACGTGTTTGTTGCTGTGGAGGCTGTCTGATTTCACGTATGTTCTTTCCGCCTGTGATTGGAATCGCAAATGCGTAATATCTTCGTTAATTGCTTGTTTTTCCGGTGCTGTTACAGATACGGATGTGGTTGCAGACTCAGTGCTTGTTCGATCCTGCTCACTACGCTCTTCAATGGTTTGCAACAACTCTGTTCGCAATTTCTGAAATTGTTGCGTCGTTTGCGCTTGTATTTTGACTATGCGGTTATCATATCTTTTCAGCGCTGCTTTTGTGATACATTTGTGTAACACACTGTTTTCAACAATTTCACGCGCTGTTCCTGCTGCTTGTCTAGTAATTTCGTTTATCTGTTTCTCTAGTTTCTTGACTTCTCCCTGGGTGTGTTGTTACGTAATGTTTTGATCTCATCCTGAACGTCATTACGCAATGTTTGTACGTCCACTTGTACCTTATCAAAGTCTGTTCTCAATTGATTGTGACCTGTTATTGAGTTTCCTATCACTTCTCGAGATTCTTTTGCCTCGTCTTCAATATGACTTAGGTGTAACTGAATTTTTTTGTTTTGTTCTTTAATCTCACGCATTTGTCTCGTGGTTTCTGCATTCTGAATTTGAATTTGGTTCGTTGTGTCTTTATTTTGCCTTGTCATGGTTTCCGTAATTTGTTGTAATAATTCTGCCAGATTGGTGGGTCCTATTGCGTTTTCTTCCGACGTCCTACGCTCTGTGTTTTCTCCCAAGTGTTGGTTCGCAACCGATTGCATTGAACTGTGCTGTGACACGTTTCTGCTCGCATTCCTTGTACTCTGTGGTGAGGGAGCTCTGATTACTTGCACTATGGGTTCTACGTATTCAAGACGCAAGTTAGAATCCTCATCGGCTGTCTCTCTCTACTTTCCTGGTCCTCTGTCGTATGCTGACTTATGTGTTCTATGTCTTGACGTAAATTATCCCCGTTATTGTGCGTTATACACTCCTGGAAATGGAAAAAAGAACACATTGACACCGGTGTGTCAGACCCACCGTACTTACTCCGGACACTGCGAGAGGGCTGTACAAGCAATGATCACACGCACGGCACAGCGGACACACCAGGAACCGCGGTGTTGGCCGTCGAATGGCGCTAGCTGCGCAGCATTTGTGCACCGCCGCCGTCAGTGTCAGCCAGTTTGCCGTGGTATACGGAGCTCCATCGCAGTCTTTAACACTGGTAGCATGCCGCGACAGCGTGGACGTGACCCGTATGTGCAGTTGACGGACTTTGAGCGAGGGCGTATAGTGGGCATACGGGAGGCCGGCTGGACGTACCGCCGAATTGCTCAACACGTGGGGCGTGAGGTCTCCACAGGACATCGATGTTGTCGCCAGTGGTCGGCGGAAGGTGCACGTGCCCGTCGACCTGGGACCGGACCGCAGCGACGCACGGATGCACGCCAAGACCGTAGGATCCTACGCAGTGCCGTAGGGGACCGCACCGCCACTTCCCAGCAAATTAGGGACACTGTTGCTCCTGGGGTATCGGCGAGGACCATTCGCAACCGTCTCCATGAAGCTGGGCTACGGTCCCGCACACCGTTAGGCCGTCTTCCGCTCACGCCCCAACATCGTGCAGCTCGCCTCCAGTGGTGTCGCGACAGGCGTGAATGGAGGGACGAATGGAGACGTGTCGTCTTCAGCGATGAGAGTCGCTTCTGCCTTGGTGCCAATGATGGTCGTATGCGTGTTTGGCGCCGTGCAGGTGAGCGCCACAATCAGGACTACATATGACCGAGGCACACAGGGCCAACACCCGGCATCATGGTGTGGGGAGCGATCTCCTACACTGGCCGTACACCACTGGTGATCGTCGAGGGGACACTGAATAGTGCACGGTACATCCAAACCGTCATCGAACCCATCGTTCTACCATTCCTAGACCGGCAAGGGAACTTGCTGTTCCAACAGGACAATGCACGTCCGCATGTATCCCGTGCCACCCAACGTGCTCTAGAAGGTGTAAGTCAACTACCCTGGCCAGCAAGATCTCCGGATCTGTCCCCCATTGAGCATGTTTGGGACTGGATGAAGCGTCGTCTCACGCGGTCTGCACGTCCAGCACGAACGCTGGTCCAACTGAGGCGCCAGGTGGAAATGGCATGGCAAGCCGTTCCACAGGACTACATCCAGCATCTCTACGATCGTCTCCATGGGAGAATAGCAGCCTGCATTGCTGCGAAATGTGGATATACACTGTACTAGTGCCGACATTGTGCATGGTCTGTTGCCTGTGTCTATGTGCCTGGGGTTCTGTCAGTGTGATCATGTGATGTATCTGACCCCAGGAATGTGTCAATAAAGTTTCCCCTTCCTGGGACAATGAATTCACGGTGTTCTTATTTCAATTTCCAGGAGTGTATGTCCTATTTCTCGCGATACTGCATCGTCTGTTATACCGTTCTCTATTCTCTGTCCATTTTCATGCTGGGTCTCTACCTCAATTCGGTCAAGGTCTCGGTCTGCCATTGCTAATCTTTGCGAATCCCTTATTTTCTGTTTTAAAAGCAATTCACGCGCCCTACTTCAAGTCAACATGCGCTCATACGATCTCACGCGTTTTATAAACTTTTTGCTCACACGACTTGACACTTATTATACCCAAGACTGACAATCCATTCACTTACTTGCTGGGTCAGAACCAACTTGTCAACGATGTATCCGCCACCTGTGCGCTTGCATTGAGGAGAAAACTTAATTCTAACAATTTTTAAAATTTATAACTTAATAATCTATTGTCTCTGCTAGAATGTCTCACTTTCTATTGAATACTTTCTTACTATCTATCGCTGCAGCTACTGTTTTCAACTATTTATGCCTTCCAAAAAAAAATTTTTTTATTACGAAAATTTTCAACAGGGTATTTTTCTGACCTAGTTAGGCATGTGGTCAACCTTCAATCATGGTATTTTACCATCCTGGCAGGGTCGCCATTCACTAACATTCTGCGTGGTGTCTGTTGTTCTAAGTCGTGCCTCCCTACCACTTTCGCGCAACGACGCTCTGAGCGTGTTTTTTAGGGAATTGACTAGTTTGAACCTGGGACCTGTTACTCGCAAGGAGACGCCAGACCACACATGACATGTAGAGTTCAGAAAAGTTCAGTGAGACTAGCGATGATATAACCAAATACTTAATTATTTCAGCGTCAGCTACACTGCACTCCCTGTAAAAGAATCTTAATACTAACTAAATTTAGTGGAAGGGGTTCAAGGCTTTCCTATTTTTAGTTAGCTGCTAAAATAACGTCGAAAAAGCAGTTAATTTTACCATTGGAAATTTTATTCCACTCACAAAACATTGTTTATAAATTGCACTATTGATAAAAGGAAATATTTTAATACAGGATGGTAAAAACCAACTGCGTTCAACAAAAATGTGAACGAATATTCCCTGAATGGGTTTCCAAGTTCTACAATGGATCGAAGGATGACCTATGCCATATCACATCTATAATCTAGGTTTAAATTAAGTTTCACAAAAGAGAAAACTATCAAAATGGTCTACAGTGACCCTCAATTAACTTTAATTACTTATCTAATTTGTCGTAAATTACAGTGGCTGATGTGGCTTCTCAATAATTATATAACAGAAAAATCATCGCGTTTGAGATGTTAACTTACGTAGCAAATGTGAATACCATGAGCTTTAATTGACGATCGACACTAGTATTACGCAAAACGGGGCTGTAACAGACGAGACTTCCGCAGTTCTGAGTGAAGCTTTATGCGCTGTTATGCGGCATCGCGTGCGTTCATTACATTGTCGTTGGTTAGGCAGCTTCAGGGGGGCAGCGGGCGGCGCAGCTCCATCTTCGCCGCCTCGGAAGCAACTCTTTTCTAACTTCTCGTTACTACAATTTACCAAAGTTGGTTTTAAAAAAAAACTATCTGACCAATCAGGGTCTCAATGTTAACCTTAAGCTCCGCCTACAAAAATTCTGTCTATCCAATGAGAAACGCTATACTTTTCATGGTGGGGCAATGTTTTTAAAGTTTGCAACGTAACAGAGACGCGAAAAAGTCTCACGCTAAAACTTGCGGCTGGTGTGGCCCTTTTAGTGTTATCGTAAGATCTATACTGTTCTTCTGGAGGGCTCTAGCTTTTAACATGGGGTGAGGGGTGGTCCTGTCGGTTAGCTGGCGACGTGGGTGTCCGTCCCTTATCGTAGGGCCTTCTAGCTTAACACGGTTCTGCTCTCGCCTTCTGTTCTCGTTTCTGCCCTCGGAACTGTGTCTGTCTCACGGTGAGAAGGTATGACATGCATTTAGGCATTCTTGTGTTAGTCTGTGGTATTCCATTTGCTCACTCGTTACTCGTATTAGTTTGGTTAATTTAATGTCACGATTTATTCGGAGCTATGTGACATACTACTGGCTTTGCTTATCATGTCAGGGTTTTCATGGAAGGTGTTGGATTTGCCTGACACTTTACAAAGCTCTTTTTGGGCGTTTGTGTGATAACAGGTCCTTTCACACTGACGAACGTGCAAGAAGGCCGTGGACTGTACCAGATGTGGTGGACCGAGTTCTACGGAATATTAAGACGAACCCTAGTACAAGATCCAGACAACTGGCCCGCCAACACAGTGTAAGTCAAAGTATGATTATGTGTATGCTGCATGACAAACGCTACCATACCTATCACCTGCAATCCCATGGAGACAACTCTGAACATCTGTTGTGACATGGATGCATTATAGCTCTGTACTGTGCTCCGGGACGATTTGTTGTCGTTGCCCGCACACCATCCATTTCCGGACGCACATTCATAGTATCTTTTTTCCTCCATTTCCTATTATGAATCCGTTCCTGCCGTTTTTCGGTTTAATTTATGATCATCCCTGTTTCAATACCTGTGGCTTGACGGCTATGAAGATCATTTCAGTGCAGATGCACTCTCCCTCCTGAACTCTTGCCGGAATTCAGAGTCCCCCCCGATAGTTGAGTGGTCAGCGTGATGGATTGCCGTCCTACGGTCCCGGGTTCGAATCCGGGCTGGGCCGGGAATTTTCTCCGCTCAGGGACTGGGTGTTGTGCTGTCTTCATCATGATATCATACCCTTCTGGCGCGCAGGTAGCCCAATGTGGCGTCGAATGTAATAAGACCTGCACCAAGGCAGCCGGACCTGCCCCGCAAGGGGTCTTCCGGCTAATAACGCCAAACGCTCGTTTCCATTTGCCGGAATCCAGAGTGATACGGCGAGCGAAGGGTATAGTGGACAAATGTCGCTACGTAAGTGTTGTGCGAGAAGTTGGTAGTTTGAGTCAGATAAAAAGCACTGTCGGATAGCCATAGCTGTTAAGGTGACCACTCACGTAAAGTGGAGAGCCAGGTTCGAGTCCGCGTCAGGTTAAATTTTCACTCGTCGTCAGTAAATTTTTTTCAGTGCCCAATTGTAGCTGATGTCAGAATTTGTCTCTCTTCTCGTGGTAAATATTTCACTATTGAGCTGCATCAGGTGCTGGAACGTCGATCTTGGCCGTTTTGACAGCAGTGAGGTGCCCGGTACCGGCGCAGCCGTGGCGAGTGACAGACGTCATAGACAACTGGGGTGCAAACTTTGGTCCAGCGTCCGAAGCTGGGAGACGTCAAGTAGCTCAGTGGCTAGAAGGACCTCAGTTCGAGTCTCGGCCAATTAATGCTGCGGTTGGACCTCCTGGCAGGGAGATAGTGAGGCAGTAGTGACTTCACGGCAGAAGCTGACACTCTGACAGGTGCTGACCCAGCAATCCCATCACCTACCTGGCCAGATGGGCACTGTTTATACGCACCAAAGCACGCTGCTTACCGGAGTGTCCCTGGTTTTGGTAACTCGCTCGATATTGACAGGCAGGTGGACGACGGCACACAGCAACTGTCATGCCATGATGCTGTGCCACAGTATTGGTGAAAGTGCTCTTTAACGGCATCGAGCCCGCTTGCCTAGGCTTGCAGCGCTACACTCTTCCCTCTTCAAAGAATTAAGTCCTCCTAATTCCCTGTGCTGTTGCATATGGAACTACAGGGTTAGGCAAACAAAAGTGTACAGAGAACAGAATTGCCACATATAAAGAAAGACACGAGTGGAAAGGGAATACAGTACAACCTGACTATATCAGATGTTCAAAGTGACCACCATTCATCTCTTGGCATTTTTGGGCGGAGGTCATTAAGTTGCTGAAGACGGATCGAAGCCGGTCTATTGGAATTGCTGCAGCTTTATCGGGAATCTTCTGTTGTAGTTCTAGAAGACTATGGGCGTTGTTGCGATACACTTTAGTCTTGAGGGCTCCCCACCCAAAGTAATCGCTCACTTGACAGATCACGTGACCTGGGTGGCCAGCTAGGGCTGCGACCGGACTGATCTCTGCTAACAACACTGTCAGGCGTGAAGACTGTGGAAATGTGCTCCATGTTTCGCCTAGCTGTATGGCCAGTTGCTCCATCCTATTGAAAATAACTGTAGGTCTTTTCCTCCTCTGTTAGTGCTGCCATATATATGGATACAATCATGTCCAATCGTATGCATTCGGTCTGGGCTACTTTTATTTGATTCACTCTATAGTTAAATCTTCCATCTTCATTGGAGGCACATTTGATTAGTCTACACTCACACTGCACTTTCGGAGTCCTTTTTGTCGCGCTTCATTGATTAAAACAGATAATGAGATACATTCAAACTCTTTCCACTATGTATGGTTTCAGTCACTGGCCAGGCCTCAAAACTGGCACCTGACTCCTTTGAACAATTACCAAAATAGCTGAGACGTGTTATCATACTTTGACTTTTGTTTAGTACATACTCGCTTAAATCCACATTATGTGATTCACTCGCTGCTTGTTGCAGCACCGTAGAAACAATCTCGCTGAGCAGTCCAAAACACGATCTATTCGGCAGCAATGCCAAACCTTCTCGAACGAATGGGGTGTTTGGGATTTTAGAAGGCGTCTCGCAACCGTATTTCTGCTTTAGTTGTGTAACACTATGCAAGGAAAAATTCTCTGTATTTTATTATGTAATTGAGACTTTACATATTGGTAGTATTTAGGACGGAACGACAGGGTTACGGACGAAACTACTGCTCAAATTCTGGATTTTCTTTCATTGTACTGGAATGTAGTAGACAAATATATTATATATGTCGCATATATATCGTATATATGATATATAATTAAATACCAGTTACTTCAGAAGACACCATCTGAAAACTCAGGGGAGAAAAGCTTGGTAAAATTCTTTAACACAATGGACAAAAAGAAACAATGCCTTGACAAACCATACAGTAACGGAGAGTTGATACGTCTATGTAGAATGAAGTAACCGGTAAAATATCAACAGGCGACAGTAGGAAAAAATGAAAATCCCGAAGAATTCAAAGAGGTCTTAAGGGAACTTGAATTCATGTTTAAAGAAGATGAGGTGAAAGAAAAAAGAAAGGAGAGGAAACAGCAAAAGGAGAGCACTAGGAACGAATATTCCAATAATAATAATAGTAACGCTAATACCAATAATTTCAGGCAATTTAACAGTGGAGGCAATTGGCATAGAAACGAGAACCAGAATAATTGGTACTGAAATAGGAACGGTAATGGACACTCATACAGTGGTGGGTACGGGTTTAGGAATCAAAATGCCAACAGTCAAGGGTACTTTGAAAGAGGTCACGATGTCAGAAACAGCAACTGGCGAGACAAACGCGCGAATAACTACAGAGGAAATTGTGGTCCACAGATGGCCGGAGTGGCCGAGCTGTTCTAGGCACTACAGTCTGGAACCGCGAGACCGCTATGGTCGCAGGTTCGAATCCTGCCTCGGGCATGGATGTGTGTGATGTCCTTAGGTTAGTTAGGTTTAAGTAGTTCTAAGTTCTAGGGGACTGATGACCTCAGAAGTTAAGTCCCATAGTGCTCAGAGCCATTTGAACCATTTTTTTGTGGTCCACAGAGACAAGAACAACACAGCAAAGAGAAACCAGAAGTAGAAGTTAGGCCACCGAATACTGCAAAACGTAAAATTTGCCGTAAATAATGCGGAAGAGTTTAGGCGAACTAACGTCCACCCTATCTTATACTAACCACAAAATAAAAGTTAAATTAATAGATCAACAGAACAACATAACTAAAGGAAAAAAGGGGACACAAAACACACTAACAGTTTCTTGTAGTATTGAGTATCCTGCAACATGCAAACAAGCAAGAAATGACACACAACCCACAAAAGGATGAAAAAGTGATAGGATTTAATTAGAATAAAGAAATATATCAATCTAATAATTTTGCCGCTATCAGAAAATTTTTGCATTACATAAAATCAGAGTTTTTCGTAAGTAACAATAACAAATATATGTAAAATAAAAATTGTAAATATTTCTATGCGTCAGAGGGACATCACAACCAGCATCAATTGCCAACTCCCTCAACACCTGATGCTTCGAGATAGCGACGGAGAGGGTACAGACATGTTGAGAAAGCACTTAGGGCAATGACAACAACATGAAGACCAACACCACACTGGAAATGCAGGTTGCAACCAGGTTGGACTTCAGAAGAAACAATGCGCAGCATGGACATGTCATATGCCACGGTACTGCTACTTCATGGACAAGTGTGGGGAGAATCATGATATGACGAGACTACAAAGAAGGTACAAGAAATAAACTCATCACCTTACATTTGAAAAGGCAGTCAGATCCTACAAATCCTATATTTCTTCTACATTAAAATTCACATATTCCTAGCTCAAGAAGAACAGAAGAATGCAAGAAAGAAGAGAAGAACAGACGATGCAAGACGAAGAAGGGCAGAAGACAGCAAGATACTTTTCTCTCTTATCCTGCAAAGAAAATTGTTACAAACGTCTTTCCATGAACTTTGAAGCATGGTAACTACTACAACCACCTCTCCAAAACTAAACCTTGAATAGTGAAACAAATACAAATGAACGTCAAACGGAATATTAAGCGGTACCAACAAACATTATCCAGGAATGGATTCAGCAAAATGAACATCATTCTCCCTACCACTTCACCAAATTGCCATACCAAACCAGGTGTGGAGTACCAAGACGTCACAGTAAATATACTTACTACAATCATCGAACTGCCATATCGCCCCAGGTGTGACAGCAAAGGAGTACCAAGACATCACTGTATACTCAATAAACCCCAGTCATCATCATCAGTTAATAATAACACTTCATAATGACAAAATCAACAAATGAGACCCGGCATCGCATGCTAGAGAGCTTCTCACATGATTTGTGACACCCATATAAATGACGCCTTCCAGCACGTCCATGAGGATCATCAAACAAAGAAACGGACAGAGTAAATACAACCAGCGTAAATTATAAAAATTAGATATATGCAAATAATATTTACCTTCTTATTTGTTAAAGTACACTCCTGGAAATGGAAAAAAGAACACATTGACACCGGTGTGTCAGACCCACCATACTTGCTCCGGACACTGCGAGAGGGCTGTACAAGCAATGATCACACGCACGGCACAGCGGACACACCAGGAACCGCGGTGTTGGCCGTCGAATGGCGCTAGCTGCGCAGCATTTGTGCACCGCCGCCGTCAGTGTCAGCCAGTTTGCCGTGGCATACGGAGCTCCATCGCAGTCTTTAACACTGGTAGCATGCCGCGACAGCGTGGACGTGAACCGTATGTGCAGTTGACGGACTTTGAGCGAGGGCGTATAGTGGGCATGCGGGAGGCCGGGTGGACGTACCGCCGAATTGCTCAACACGTGGGGCGTGAGGTCTCCACAGTACATCGATGTTGTCTCCAGTGGTCGGCGGAAGGTGCACGTGCCCGTCGACCTGGGACCGGACCGCAGCGACGCACGGATGCACGCCAAGACCGTAGGATCCTACACAGTGCCGTAGGGGACCGCACCGCCACTTCCCAGCAAATTAGGGACACTGTTGCTCCTGGGGTATCGGCGAGGACCATTCGCAACCGTCTCCGTGAAGCTGGTCTACGGTCCCGCACACCGTTAGGCCGTCTTCCGCTCACGCTCCAACATCGTGCAGCCCGCCTCCAGTGGTGTCGCGACAGGCGTGAATGGAGGGACGAATGGAGACGTGTCGTCTTCAGCGATGAGAGTCGCTTCTGCCTTGGTGCCAATGATGGTCGTATGCGTGTTTGGCGCCGTGCAGGTGAGCGCCACAATCAGGACTGCATACGACCGAGGCACACAGGGCCAACACCCGGCATCATGGTGTGGGGAGCGATCTCCTACACTGGCCGTACACCACTGGTGATCGTCGAGGGGACACTGAATAGTGCACGGTACATCCAAACCGTCATCGAACCCATCGTTCTACCATTCCTAGACCGGCAAGGGAACTTGCTGTTCCAACAGGACAATGCACGTCCGCATGTAACCCGTGCCACCCAACGTGCTCTAGAAGTTGTAAGTCAACTACCCTGGCCAGCAAGATCTCCGGATCTGTCCCCCATTGAGCATGTTTGGGACTGGATGAAGCGTCGTCTCACGCGGTCTGCACGTCCAGCACGAACGCTGGTCCAACTGAGGCGCCAGGTGGAAATGGCATGGCAAGCCGTTCCACAGGACTACATCCAGCATCTCTACGATCGTCTCCATGGGAGAATAGCAGCCTGCATTGCTGCGAAAGGTGGATATACACTGTACTAGTGCCGACATTGTGCATGCTCTGTTGCCTGTGTCTATGTGCCTGTGGTTCTGTCAGTGTGATCATGTGATGTATCTGACCCCAGGAATGTGTCAATAAAGTTTCCCCTTCCTGGGACAATGAATTCACGGTGTTCTTATTTCAATTTCCAGGAGTGTAACACAAAGCTGACGCATCGTACCGCCTCAGGGAACTGCGCAGCCGCCAATGCTGATCTGCTGAAAGTCCGCAGGAACTCATGAATGACTGATCTCCCACGCTCTCCTCAGTACAAAGCGTATCTTCCTGTCTATAAAACAGTAGCTGTGGAACTTTTCTAAGTGGGAAACTACAGGGTGTTTCAAAAATGACCGGTATATTTGAAACGGCAATAAAAACTAAACGAGCAGCGATAGAAATACACCGTTTGTTGCAATATGCTTGGGACAACAGTACATTTTCAGGCAGACAAACTTTCCAAACTACAGTAGTTACAATTTTCAACAACAGATGGCGCTGCGGTCTGGGAACTCTATAGTACGATATTTTCCACATATCCACCATGCGTAGCAATAATATTTACGTAGTCTCTGAATGAAATTACCCGAAACCTTTGACAACGTGTCTGGCGGAATGGCTTCACATGCAGATGAGATGTACTGCTTCAGCTGTTCACTTGTTTCTGGATTCTGGCGGTACACCTGGTCTTTCAAGTGTCCCCACAGAAAGAAGTCACAGGGGTTCATGTCTGGCGAATAGGGAGGCCAATCCACGCCGCCTCCTGTATGTTTCGGATAGCCCAAAGCAATCACACGATCATCGAAATATTCATTCAGGAAATTAAAGACGTTGGCCGTGCGATGTGGCCGGGCACCATCTTGCATAAACCACGAGGTGTTCGCAGTGTCGTCTAAGGCAGTTTGTACCGCCACAAATTCACGAAGAATGTCCAGATAGCGTGATGCAGTAATCGTTTCGGATCTGAAAAATGGGCCAATGATTCCTTTGGAAGAAATGGCGGCCCAGACCAGTACTTTTTGAGGATGCAGGGACGATGGGACTGCAACATGGGGCTTTTCGGTTCCCCATATGCGCCAGTTCTGTTTATTGACGAAGCCGTCCAGGTAAAAATAAGCTTCGTCAGTAAACCAAATGCTGCCCACATGCATATCGCCGTCATCAATCCTGTGCACTATATCGTTAGCGAATGTCTCTCGTGCAGCAATGGTAGCGGCGCCGAGGGGTTGCCGCATTTGAATTTTGTATGGATAGAGGTGTAAACTCTGGCGCATGAGACGATACGTCGACGTTGGCGTCATTTGGACCGCAGCTGCAACACGGCGAACGGAAACCCGAGCCCGCTGTTGGATCACCTGCTGCACTAGCTGCGCGTTGCCCTCTGTGGTTGCCATACGCGGTCGCCCTACCTTCCCAGCACGTTCATCCGTCACGTTCCCAGTCTGTTGACATTTTTCAAACAGATCCTTTATTGTATCGCTTTTCGGTCCTTTGGTTACATTAAACCTCCGTTGAAAACTTCGTCTTGTTGCAGCAACACTGTGTTCTAGGCGGTGGAATTCCAACACCAGAAAAATCCTCTGTTCTAAGGAATAAATACAGCACACTTGCACGTTGTGAACAGCACACGCTTACAGCAGAAAGACGACGTACAGAATGGCGCACCCACAGATTGCGTTGTCTTCTATATCTTTCACATCACTTGCAGCGCCATCTGTTGTTGAAAATTGTAACTACTGTAATTTCGAAAGTTTGTCCGCCTGAAAATGTACTGTTGTCCCAAGCATATTACAACAAACGGTGTATTTCTATCGCTGCTCGTTTAGTTTTTATTGCCGTTTCAAATATACCGGTGATTTTTGAAACACCCTGCAGTTTCTACGATTTTGTTCAGTAATTCCAATGGCGGGCTTTATCGGTCTCAATGACCTCGAAGTTGCAACGGATTCCAGATTTGAACTGATTTAAACTGTGCCATTAATAATTCTGACCGCCTACCAAAACCGGCACTAGATAATGTGCAGTGATATGATCGAAGAGGGGAACAACTACAAATAACTGAAAAGCAAATACCCTGATCACGAAACGCATTAACCCCGTATCATGTAGATCTGTCTGTACTATCGGGTGGTTTTTAATGGAGTGGGTGATAGATTCTTGGCAGTGAAGGGCCTGTATCGTACCTTAATCTCTCAAGAGACTTTATATTTCGAGAAGTCTGAATGCGCTCCAGAGTAGGATTCTAATATATTCCGCTTCTTTTACGGAACTGAAGATAGACAGCGAGCCGTGCGTGGCTCATGTTCGTGCCGTCTATTATGTAACATCTTGTTTTACCGTGCAGCCCCCTCGTCATTTTAAATTTCAATTACTGGTGTCACTGAATTAATGTCTCGCCTGCCCGTGAGTGGCAGCAGCAGCGCGTATCGATATTTGCCCTGCCGTATTATCTTTACTGGACGGCTATCACTTCCCGGTCGTGGTGTGTCGTGGGGAGAGATCGGACCTGGAGCTGTTGGAGTTGGAACGCGGCAGAAGTGCAGTCGGGACGTAGCAGCAGTCGGGGACGGAGCGCTAGGGAGGCGCGGACAGCCGGTACTCGCCGACCGCTCGCGACACGGGATGAACTGTCCGACGGACGGAGGTGGCAGCGGGATAGACCGTTGGCCCTCTTTGGACGAAGTGTGTTTGGTGTTTTGACCGTTTGTGGGCCTCGTCACTGGGTCATCTTGCTGGACGTGGCTCGATTTCTTCTCGTGGCCAATGGGCAAGAGTTGCCTCTGCGTGACTGGGTCCGCGCCAGTGTGGCCGGATCGCCGTGTCTCCCAGTTCCCGACGGACAGCGGATGTGGTGTCACCGCCAGACACCACACTTGCTAGGTGGTAGCCTTTAAATCGGCCGCGGTCCGCTAGTATACGACGGACCCGCGTGTCGCAACTGTCAGTGATGGCAGACCGAGCGCCGCCACACGGCAGGTCTAGAGACAGATCCTAGCACTCTCCCCAGTTGTACAGCCGACTTTGCAAGGAACGGTTCACTGACAACTACGCTCTCATTTGCCGAGACGATAGTTAGCATAGCCTTCAGCTACATTTGCTACGACCTAGCAAGGCGCCGTATTCAATTGATATTGATATTCTATTAATGTATCATCAAGAGCGATGTTCTACAAATGTGGATTAAAGTTAAGTATTCCAGAAGATACGTACTTTTCTTTATAGCATTCATTACGTATCCTGTTTCAGACCTCACGCCAGCCTGCGTGAGTTTAAGCGCGTGCCTTTCGGCTTCCTCTCATTGTGTCTAGGCTGTCTTGTCTAGACACAACAGCGGACGCTCATGGTTTGAGTGCCAACAACCTCGGTTGGTTCTTGGTTGGTCGTCTGGTCAGGCGACGTGTGTTTCGTCACCGACCGTCCTTCGACTTTGTGTGTGTACGCCTCTGATTTGTTCTCGTTGTTCATCAGTCTACTGCCAATCTCTGTCTTCCTCTACAGTTTTTGCCCTCTACAGCTCCCTCTAGTACCATGGAAGTCATTCCCTCATGTCTTAGCAGATGTCCTATCATCCTGTCCCTTCTCCTTATCAGTGTTTTCCACATATTCCTTTTCCTCTCCAATCCTGCGTAGAACCTCCTCATTCCTTACCTTATCAGTCCACCTAATTTTCAACATTCGTCTATAGCACCGCATCTCAAATGCTTCGATTCTCTTCTGTTCCGGTTTTCCCACAGTCCATGTTTCAATACCATACAATGCTGTACTCCAGACGTACATCCTCAGAAATTTCTTCCTCAAATTAAGGCCGGTATTTGATATTAGTAGACTTCTCTTGGCCAGAAATGCCTTTTTTGCCATAGCGTGTCTGCTTTTGATGTCCTCCTTGCTCCGTCCGTCATTGGTTATTTTACTGCCTAGGTAGCAGAATTCCTTAACTTCATTGACTTCGTGACCATCAATCGTGATGGTAAGTTTCTCGTTGTTCTCATTTCTACTACTTCTCATTACCTTCGTCTTTCTCCGATTTACTCTCAAACCATACTGTGTACTCATTAGACTGTTCATTCCGTTCAGCAGATCATTTAATTCTTCTTCACTTTCACTCAGGATAGCAATGTCATCAGCGAATCGTATCATTGATATCCTTTCACCTTGTATTTTAATTCCACTCCTGAACCTTTCTTTTATTTCCATCATTGCTTCCTCGATGTACAGATTGAAGAGTAGGGGCGAAAGGCTACAGCCCTGTCTTACACCGTTCTTAATACGAGCACTTCGTTCTTGATCGTCCACTCTCATTATTCCCTCTTGGTTGTTGTACATATTGTATATGACCCGTCTCTTTCTATAGCTTACCCCTACTTTTTTCAGAATCTCGTCAGCTTGCACCATTTTATATTGTCGAACGCTTTTTCCAGGTCGACAAATCCTATTAAAGTGTCTTGATTTTTCTTTAGCCTTGCTTCCATTATTAGCCTTAACGTCAGAATTGCCTCTCTCGTCCCTTTACTTTTCGTAAAGCCAAACTGATCGTCACCTAGCGCATTCTCAATTTTCTTTTCCATTCTTCTGTATAATATTCTTGTAAGCAGCTTCGATGCATGAGCTGTTAAGGTGATTGTGCGATAATTCTCGCACTTGTCAGCTCTTGCCGTCCTCGGAATTGTGTGGATGATGCTTTTCCGAAAGTCAGATAGTATATCGCCAGACTCATATATTCTACACACCAACGTGAATAGTCGTTTTGTTGCCACTTCCCCCAATGATTTTAGAAATTCTGATGGAATGTTATCTATCGTTATACGAGTGTTTGAGTTTCTAGTGGCAGTGCTTCGTGGAACACTGTGTATCCAGTGTCAGTTCGACTGAGGAATGCCTTAAATGCTGTAATGCTGTCTGCGTACTGCAGCAGCCAGTTGGTCGATTGCGACAGAACTATCAGTGAGTGTTTTCTTACCATGTTGATGCTTTCGCCACGGCGTGTAGTTCCGCAATCGTTGCGATGTTCATGTATGTCATAGTTATTGTGCCTTGGACTAATAACACACCAATATTTGAAATTACCGGTCTCTTCGCCTCGCTGGCATTTTGGTTGTAGTGCCGTTGCTCTGGTGACCGAAATCAGGTAGTTGGTTGGTTCGTCGGCTGTCTGTCGGTTAGGTTGCCTTCCGATTTAGAGATTGTTGGTCTGGCTGCCTGTGCCGCCTAAACGGGCGTTAGAGTTATAATTCCAGGTCGACCCTTACAAACTTCTGAGAGCCGTTCCGTGTCTGTTACATAGTAATTTCGCTGTCTGAGTTTCAGTTATTTGGTTGATGTGTGACCTTCAGTCGAGCTTTGGAATATCCTGAATTAATTTTCCTGCCTTGCTTTTTAGACATAAGCTTGTTATTCCTTATATGGGGCTTTCAGCCGAATTTTACATCAATTTTTTAAGGTCTTAAGCCGTAAAATTATTGTGTTGATGTGTGGCCTTAAGCCGAGTATTAATATCTCTTAAATTAATGTCCTTGTGTTGCCCTTATGGCATAAGATTGTTATTCTTTATTCATGGTTCAAATGGATCTGAGCACTATCGAACTTAACATCTGAGGTCATCAGTCCCCTAGAACTTAGAACCACTTAAACCTAACTGATCTAAGGACATCACACACATACATTCCCGAGGCACGATTTGAACCTGCGACCGTAGCAGTAGCGCGGTTCCGGACTGAAACGCCTATAACCACTCGGCCACAACGGTCGGCTCTTTATCTATATGAAATGTTTTAAGATAAGGCCGTCTGCCTTTCGATTTAAACTCCTGTTATTGCTTAATGTGTGACCTCCAGCTTAGTGACATTAAAATTAAATTGCTAAGGCCTTCAGCCGATTAGATTTAAGATTTAGAAAATATTCTTGGGTGAAATATCCAGAAGAAACTGGTATTTCAATTTTGCTTGGACCTCGTGTCTTGGATTTTGAATGTGGCCTTCAGCCGATCTAAAGTTAATCAAAGGAGGTCGATTAAAGTTTTGTAATATTGTGTGTTGATAAATAAAGTTTGAATGTTGAGTACAACTGAAGGAACTCATTTTGGCTCCTTTCCACAGCTTAATCCACTTTGTCCTGCTAGCCCAGGCGTTTCAGACAGAGTATGAGTTACTATTCCTTGTATCAAGTGTCCTAACTTGTAAATCATTATGTTGAACAGTGAACTGTTTTGAGCTGGTGAATATTTCGTGTACTGTGAATACGAAATGGACTTCGTTTTTGCGTATCTGTTTAGTTTGCGGATTTTTCTACAATTCTCGTTACGTTCTCAACGTAACTTTACTATATTTGTTAAGGGTATTTTCTGTCTGTATTTTAAAAGAATGACGTAGGACCACTTACCGTTTATTTGGGATGTTCTTTCATGAATAGACGTTGTTCAACATAATTCTTTGTCACCTACGTCAATTACAGATTTTAGAATAGAACCCTTGCTATTTAATTATTCTTAACCTATAACTTTTATTTTGTATTTTATTAATTCGCAATTGCCAATGCATAGACTGTTTGACAGCAGATTATTATTTGCACCGAGTTGGCTGCAGGGCATGAAAAGAGACGTGTGCAGCTCTACTCCATGACTACATCCAGCTATTCTTTTTTAAACAGAGCTGTGCATAGCCCAAGATCTAAAGTACTAAAGTGCGCGTCATTTACGACGGCGGCCGAGTTTAGGTTCATTCTGCGCATCTGATGTCACCAAGCACAGTCAGCCAATGAACAGAAAACGACGTTGCCAGAGGTCGACTGCAGTGCAGAGCACGGACGAGTGTCTTCAGTTTTAGAAACGTTCAGTCATAAATAAAGTAATTGAACAAAAGCAATGTCTTGATAGCAGACTTCCTTTTATAGAAAGTTTGGAAAAAGCATTCGTTATAGCAATTGCTTCATATTATATTAATTAATTAAACCAAACAAGCAACAAGCCTCCTAATTCCGGCGATAGCAAGGAAAGGTGTTTGTATCACTCTCACTAACCGCTTTTTCGCAATAAAGAACATCGGTAATTGTTTATTTCCTATTGTACTTCGACGAAACGTGAGTAATTCATAGTCATACCAACAGTGTTTGTCGGTATTTTTCGTTACATTTTAAAGTGCTCTGTGAGGTCTATGTAATGACGAGCTGCGTTAGCGTAATGGTTAAGGTGTTTGGCTGTGAAGCGAAAGGTTCTGAGCTCAAACCTTGTTCGTTGTTTAATAATTTCTTTATTTAAAAAAATTTCGAATTTTATGCGTTTGAATTTAATTTTTTGAAATTTCTAGCGGCACAAAACTAGGCCATACGGAAAGTATACGCTATGGACTTTTACCTCTGCAAACTCTTCAAAATTTCGTGCAATGGTTTACTACATCTAGTGCTGCACAATAACTGCGTCGAACATCGAAACAAAATTAAGTCATTTATGGGGGAAGGTATCAGTCAAGAAGATGTGTAAAAATCAAATTTTCGTGCCAAATAGTTTTTTTTTAATCGAATGATAAAGTATGTCAAAGCAGTCGAAACACCATGTATTTGTCTGCACAGGCGAGCAGTGCAGTGATGACAAAATCGCGCACAGCGCGGAATGCGGGGAGCACGTCTTTGTAGCAGCGGAAGGGTTAATGCGGCCGTGGTGGCTTTACTTCATAAACTGCGCGCTCCCCTCTAAACGTAAGTTTGCGAACTATACTGTGTCCCTGCTTCTCTTGACGCGTGCAACTGGAAACGCAGCAATCTCCCGCGTCTGGGCGGGCATGCGCGAACCGCCAAGATAAAAGAATTGAACTATAGTAATTGCAGGTAAGGACGCATCTGGTTTGCTCATATGGGATACCGCTTAGACGAGCAACTCGGCTGGCTGCAACCCTTCAACTACCGTCGCACTCATCAATATAATGTCAAGTTACACTATTCCTCACAAGAGCATAAATTTTCCGTTACTCGTCCTGTGGTGTTCATGTGGTGTCACCGCCAGACACCACACTTGCTAGGTGGTAGCTTTAAATCGGCCGCGGTCCATTAGTACATGTCGGACCCGCGTGTCGCCACTGTCAGTGATCGCAGACCGAGCGCCACCACACGGCAGGTCTTGAGAGACTGACTAGCACTCGCCCCAGTTGTACAGCCGACGTTGCTAGCCATGGTTCACTGACAACTACGCTCTCGTTTGCCGAGACGATAGTTAGCATAGCCTACAGCTACAATTGCTACAACCTAGCAAGGCGCCGTATTCCATTGATATTGAAATTCTATTACTGTATCAACAAGATAATGTTCTACAAATGTGGATTAAAGTTAAGTATTCAGAAGCTACGCACTTTTCTTTATAGCATTCATTACGTATCCTGTTTCAGACCTCACGCCAGCCCGCGTGAGCTTATAGCGTGCATTTCGGTCTCCTCCAACAAAACAGTGTTGGCACGTCTGCCGACACTTCAGTTCACATATCCTGAACACAACCCCTGAAGTGAGAATGATGCATCATATAGGAAGGGAGTTTCAATAACACGAAAATATTTTAACAATAATGGTCTCTGCGAGCAATAGCTTGCTGCTGAGCTGCGA